>NW_019416456.1:2345-108340 GCF_000390285.2 Anoplophora glabripennis
GTAACCATAAAAATATGAACACATGGCAAATTGTTCGTCGACGCTTTAACAAAACCCTGAGAAGCCATTTCTCGTTTTGCGAATGTACAACACAATCACTGTTAATCACAAAACACCTGATAAGCTTTTAAGAATAATTGTAATAATAATAATTCTCAAATCAAAACTTAATACAAGGCAGGTATATACCTATCATATGACTTGACATAGACCATCCGCCATTTATATGAGTAGTGACGTCATCAATGTCACAACCAATGAGATGATGTTTTACAAATCGTTTTGAAATTTGAATTTTATATAGGTTTTTATTATTAAATATTTAGTAAATTCTCATGAAATAGGTAACGTAAACTCTTTTAGGTGTTTATGTACATGTTATACTATGTATTAAAATACAGTTCTAGGCAAAGTTTTGTATATAGAAAACACCCTATTCTGACCTAGAATACGTGATCAGCGACCCCGAAAACTGCCGCATACCATATTTGGCGCGAATTTGTTATTTTTTGAAAATTCGTGATATCAGATCTTAATTGACACGTTTTTTTTGAGGTTAGAAAAGGAACCATCAATTCTGATCGCGGATTCACGTTTAACGGGGTTTTAATTATACCAATGAACATTTGAATATAGAACAAAAAATTTTTTATTTTTCCTAGCACTTTTTCGTGAATTTTTGCTATTTTTGAACAGTTTTTTGAGGTTAGGAAATTCCTGTGATGTGATAGCTCAATTCCGACACCGGATTCGTGATCAGGAGGGAAAAATACTACGGATAACATTTGTCGCATGAAAAGTACAGACAACTTTTTTTTTGTGGCTGTGTAATTGATATTACATTGTTATCATTAATAAAAAAACAACATACAAACAGAATATTCGTTAGGAACATTTCGTTAAGGTGCACTTTAATTAACAATCCGGTATTAATTACTTTAGGGTGAAAGGGGAAAGGGGGCGAAAGGTGTGTTTAATAATGCACATCGGAGCATATCAAAGCGTAAACCAAATTACTGGAAAGATAAATGATATATAAATCCCGGTTAATGCTGAACTCGTTGCCGCGCATAACGCATAATGAATGCACGAAATAAAAAGTGATTAAGCCCGCTGACATACTTCCAGTCAGCTAAATGTTATTGCACAAATACAAACCATTCAAATATATAAACTATATGTAGGAATACCTACGCGAAATATTTATACACGTGATAACAGTAACAACATCCTGTTTTCAATTTATATAACAAAATATTCGCATATGAATAGGGGGATATTTGTTTTTCCTGCATTATTATTATTCGTCATTTGCGAATAAAATAATGGAAATGAAAGGCCTGCAGCTGTGGTATTTAGAAAATTGAATACATTTATGTACGCGTGTTTCATATATTTTACATTGGTTTTATTTTATTTGTTTTTTAAGCTTGTTTGTAAAATATGTTGTTACAAGATAACAATTGAACATCATTTGAAAAGATAACTTTTCTAATTCTATAGTTTATTAAGATCCTTACAGGCTATTGATTATAGGATTTTAAAAGAACTATGACGTTCAAGATATTTTATTACATGAATCGTTCAAATGGTCATTTTAAAAGAAAAAACCGCGGAGTTCTATTAAAATAGAGGGTTGAAATTGAAGATAGGGGTGAAAATACACTTTTGCAGTTTTTTAAATATAGCACGAAAACGAAGTAAAATTTCGGTATAGTTTATAGGAAAAATTATTTAGAGAATTGAATTTCCAATCGAAATAGCTTATTTAAAAAAATTAAAATGAAAACTTTATGCAAAAAATGGTTAATAAAGCAAAAAATTGGAGTTTTTGATTTTTTTTACTTCTTTACCTCTAGTTTTTTTTTTGAGTAAAGATAGGGATAGGCATTGCTTCATAGAAAAAAAAAGTAGATGAAATTTCCTTCAAAATAAGAGGTTTTAAAGTATTTTTGGATGAAAATTGATTGATATATGGCCGCTCAAACTTACAATTAACCAATTCTTCGATTTTCGTCGCGTTTATCCTTTCTTATACGTTTTAATTCTGATTTTTTTGCAAAAAGGTAGGAAATAAGACGTTTAAGGATTTTCATCATATGACATGTTCGAAGGGTCATTAAAAATGAAAAATCCGCGGGGTGCTATTAAATTAGAGGGTTGAAATTGAAGATAGGGGTGAAAATGCACCCCTTTCAGTTTTTTAAATATAGCACGAAAACGAAGCAAAATTTCGGTATAGTCCATAGGAAAAATTTTGTAGAGAATTGAATTTCCCATCGAAATGGATTATTTAAAAAATTAAAAGAAAAATTTTATACAAAAAATCGTTAATAAACAATTTTAAAAAAGCAAAAAATAAGATTTTTTGATTTTATTTACTTTTTTGACTCTAAGTTGTGAAAATCTTTATTTATTATTAACAAATGAATCTTTTAAAATAATTTTTTATTAAGTAAAGAACCAGTTTATTGTAAAAATAAGACAATTATAAACATTATTATGTTAAAAGCGACGAAAATCTAAAAAATATTTAAATTTGACCGGCTATAACTCAGTCAATATTAGTCCAAAAACTTTTGAAAACGCATCATTTTGAAGGGAATCTCATCTAGTTATTTTGTACAGTAATTTTCCTTGCCTACTTCTACTAAAAAAAATGAGTCAAAAAAGTAAAAAAATAAAAAAATCTAATTTTTTGTTGTTTTTTTTTAAATTGTTCATTAACAATTTTTTGCATAAAATTTTCATTTGAAATTTGTTAAATAAGCTATCTCCATGGGAAATTCAATTTTCTAAATAATTTTTCCTTTGTACTATAGCGAAATTTTGCTTCGTTTTCGAGCTACAATTAAAAAACTGAAAGGGGTGCATTTTCACCCCTATCTCCGATTGTCACCCTCTAATTTAATAGCACTCCGCGGTTTTTCCATCTAAAATTACCCTTTGAACGATCCATCCAATAAAATTGCTTGAACGTCACAATTCCTATTAACCCTGTTTTTTTGGATATAATCAATAGCCTATTAGGTGATTTCCCCGGTTTCAATATCAAAAGCAAGCGATTAATTTCGCTTGTAACCGAGCATACAATTTCGTAACAGTCCCCGAGGATGGCTGTTTTATTTTCTGCATTACGACAGCACAGAAAAACCGCTGACTCCCGCAAACTCTTGACCCACAAACCGAACCAAAACAGCAGCCGGCGCGCGTACGATTTTCAATTAGTTTTTCGTAAAATGCAATAGCCGGCACTTGGGCGAGTACTATAGGACAAATATGAGGCTAAATCCCTACTTAACAGTGTTTGTGTTCTACACGGCTTCCTGTCGATGCGGGGTCATCGACGACGTCCTTTTAGCGAAGCGTCTGGACAGGGGGAAGAGGTGAGCGCATTTTACACAGGGCGATATTTCTGCTGCTACTAACTTAGACTTAGTCGAAAACGTAAATAAAAAGTTAAAAGGGTATCGCATTTTTTAATATACGGTAAAATGTAAAAGATATTTTATAGTGACGACTATTAGCTTTTTACACGAAAACTTCGGTATATAGGGTACATGGGGCAACAGCTAATACTTAAAATGATACATGGCCTCAAAATGACAAATTTATTTTCATTATTTTTAAATAACTTTTACAGATTTACAGATATTGTACGAATTTGGGGGAGCAGAAGTTCTTTAAGCAACGAATTCAAATATAATCATAATTTTGTTGTTACTTGTTATAGGGCGCTACTTGTGGCACTTTGCATGTGTTTAAAATGTCGTAAGTTGTTACACTTTAATAAATTTTTTCATGTTCCTATATTTTTCACGTAAAATGATATATCTTGCAAGAAGTGTCACTGCGACTAACCATTTTAGAGATATTCACTTTTAAAGTTTCCAGTGCAAAGAATTTAAGGCGTACCGCCACTGGTAAATGCTAAAATAAAGCATTTCTTTGCGATTTTATTTTAGTGGAAGGAAAAGTAGGAGGGTAATAATATTCAAGGGCGTCGCCAGCCAATGGGCTAGGATGGGGCAAGATAGAAAAGAAAAAATATAAATTGTGGTTAGAAATAGGTAAAATGATTTAAGTTTTTGTACAAATTCTTTTAATATAACCTTTTTAATACAAGAAAAATGTATAAAAAAAAATATAAATAACTAAGAAATATATAAATTTCTTAAATCTATGGGTAAACCTACAAAATTAAAAACGTTTTGCCTCCCCTACAAAATACAAAGCCTTCAAAATCAGTTTTGAATTTTTCATTTCTAAACCGCTTGAGATAATTTAACCAAATTCGGAGTGCACATTTAGTATGACAGTAGGTTTGAAACAAAAAATTACCAGCTTTAGAAACCTACCAGTGGCGGAGGAGTGGGTATCATCGATCATTATTTACCAAAAACAAAATGTATCACCCTGTATAATATTACAAATAAAATAAGTCATGATATGCGCCATTGTATTATTTTCACTTTTCGTTTCTTTACACTTTTACAAAATTGATTTATTTGATCAAGTGCATTTTTACGATACTCATTTACATTACTTGAAATAATAACAAAATAATTAATTTTGATCTCAAATATTCATAATTACTAAAATTCACTGTTAAACTTTTATTCTGAATAGGATAGATATATTTTCTCAAACAAATAACTATTATACTAATTTACTACCATTGTCTCTTTTTAATATAGTGTTTTAATTTTCAAAATTAAAGTGTAACTAAATAAAATATTTTAATAAAAATTTCCAATATTTCCTTGGTTTAAGACATTTTTGTACTTTTTTTCGAATGTCTAGGGGGGGGGGCAGCTGCCCTCTCCTGCCTCCCCTTGGCGACGCCCTTGATAATATTCAAAGATGCTGTTAATCATGTCTGCATGTGTTCAAAAAAACAATTTTATTCATAAATAGTACAAAATGGCGACGATGGAGCCATTTTAGCGACTCATATTGAATTTGAGGCGCATTTGAAAATGTCAAGATAAAATGAATTTATTTTTTAATTAAGAGAAAACTTATATTCTTATATTTTACAATTTTATAATACTCCTGATTATTCTTTTTTAACGATTTGGACATATTCGAAGATATAAACTAAACTTTTGTTTTTTTTTGTATATTCATCAGAAAAAGAGGGGAACAAAAAAACGATAAATATACAGGGTATTCAATTAAAAAAAAACAAAAATTTCGTTTTAGTAACAATCAACTGTTTCTTTGCAATCGTAAAATAATGTCATAAAACGTTGTTTCTTACAATTTTTTATAGATAGAAAGGTAAAAAAGATAAGTGCCATAGGCAGAAGTCCCACTTTTATAATTTTTTCATAAACTGATAGTTTAAGGTTCTGGAAAATTTAATAATAATATTTATATCATTAAATTCTCGAATAATATTGTCTACAAAGTAGGAATATGTCAAAAACTATTTATACTTCTTGATTGATCTGTATATTAAAAATAAAAACTTATAAATTCATTTCTAAATCAGTTTTTTACCTTGAAAGCAATGCCATTTGGTACTTTGTCAATTTTTTGATACATTTGTCCCAAAATGATGGAACAAATTTCATAATTTTTTTCAAGTTGAAATTTAAAAATATCGTAAATTGTAACTTTTCTGCAATATTTTCTATATTTTTTTGAGCCATGTTTGACAGACCTATAACATTACCGATATTTTTTTTAATAGGACGCTCTATATTTTATAGTATAAATAGATAGACCTTCGAAAGACGAATTCAGCAATATATGGTTATACATACTTTTTTGTCATAGTTGTCAAAAAATGGAGGAATTAAATGAAAATAATAATTTACTACTAGCTACTTTTTATTTTAACACAGCAAATGTTCAAAGTGGCCCCTATTAACCATTGTACAATGGTTGTTCAGAGTTATGAGTTACATTTTGAATAACATTTGGTGTTATGTTTCGAACTTCTTCTCTGATAAGATTTTTCAATCCTTCTATAGTGTCTGGTCTATTCACATACACTTGGCTTTTTAGATAACCCCACAAAAAAATCTAGTGGGGTTAAGTCAGGGGCGCGTGGGGGCTATTCAAGCGGCCCTCTTCTGCCTATCCATTGATTTGGGAAAACTTCATTAAGGTAATTTCTTACATGGAGACGAAAATGTGGAGGGGCACCATCTTGTTGGATCCAGACATCACTAGGGTTAGGAAAAATTAATTACAGGGCTGGAATCAGCTGAAAACGTAAAAAATCCAAATAAATGTCGCCTGTTAAATTGCACTGAAAGAAATAAGGTCCCAGTATGCGATTTTCTACTATTCCAGCCCAAACATTCACTTTTTCCGGGCGTTATGTATGTTTTCCTCATATCCAATGCGAATTTTCTAGGCTCCAAAACCTAGTATTTTGACTGTTCACAGTTCTGTTTAAGCAAAAAGTTGCTTTGTCAGTGAAAATTATGAGATTTTTTAAGTTGGGCTGTCTTTCAAATAAATTTTTAATTTCCCCGCAAAACTGTAATCTTCTGTATGCGTCATCTGCCCATAGTTCTTGTAAGTCGTTAACTTTGTAAGGATGCGACTTTTGAGACTTCAGAGCTCTGTGAATTGAGGACTTCGACAAGTTGAAGTTGGCTGAGATCGATCTAATGGATGAGTGAGGATTTTCACTAACGGCGAGCATCACATTTTGACGGTCATTTTCGCTTATCGTTCTTCGCCTTCCTGATCCAGGTCTTTTATATTTCCGGTTTCTTGAAACTTTTTGGATACTTTACTTATTGTAGCTCGACTAATTCTCTGGTCTTGATACTGATGGTGAAATAAGTTACATACCTCCTGTCGACCACGGATTTTATCTCAGCTTCCAATCATAATTAACATTTCAATTCTCTGTTTTCCGCTTAAAGGGGCAACCACTTTTCAAAATAATTTAACAAAGAATGAATTGGAACTAAAACGATTCACGTTATGCCTAAGGTACTCTGGTGAATTTTATGTGTTATTTTTTGAGAAAAAAAAGCTTTAAAGTAAGTAGTAAAAGATTAATAAAGGGTAAGTACATTCTTAAAGAACAGAAGAGACTATGATTGTTTGAAATAGTCGTCAGTGCGACATAAAAGACAACGTTTTTAAATTTTTTGACAATTATCTATTTATACTATAAAATAGAAAGTGCCCTATTAAAAAAAGTGTCGGTAATGTTATGGAAAAGTTAAAAATGTCCTAAATTTGTAGAATTTCTGAACATACTAACGTTTTCCTTTGAAGTAAACACCCACACGTAAAAAATGTTAACGACTCAGCGGCACAACAGGCGTTCACATAAAGGCGCCACAATGGGAGAGCTTATTCCTTTTTTTTACCTCGTAATACGGAACGTTATTGTAAAGGTACAAAATAATTCTGCTCCTAGACTAAATTATTCATATGTTATATTCATTCGGAACATCATAAGCTTCCAAAACATGCCCGACGGTTTTATGGAAACTTTTACCGCGCCTTGCGGACTCGCTGGGGGGCGATCGGGGTAAAATTTATGATTTTTATGAACGCACGAAAAGTGTACAGGGTCTAACCTGCCGAATTGAAATAGGGTTAAAGTATTTGAATTATCTTACGCGTTTAGTTGGTATAGAGGGTGTTATTCAATTCTGGACGGGGCTTTGGTCCGCAGAGTAGTTGTTACCCACAATATCATTGCCAATTTGCTTTAACTTATTGCCTTGTTATACAGGGTGTCCCATTAATAATGTGAAAAAATTCAGGGGGAGTTTCCTTGACCAAAAATAAAAAAGAAAGTTCCTATAAACCTATGTCCGAAAATGTTTCGTTTCGGAGATACAGGGTGTTGAAATTTAGATAAAATACGAGGTTTTTACTAATATCTGGAGAAACCTAATTCCGATTTTTTTGAAATTTGGTATGTTTGTTTATAAAAACGGTAGACTCTCCCCCTAAATTTTTTCGCAATATTAATGAGACACCCTGTATTTTAAGGAGAAAGAGAAACTGGTATTTTAGGAACTATATTAAATTTTTTCTTTATTTATTAGTTGTTATTATTAGTTCGGAAAACAGGTTGATTCTTGAAACGTCGACAACTTTTCGACGTGCGCGATATACAGGGTGTTTATTAAGTACTTGTACAAACTTTAAAGGGTGAAGCTTTGACTAATTTTAAGACAAAAAGTTCATATGAACATGGGCCCGTAAAGGCTTGGTTCTTGAGATACAGCGTCCAAAAAAAAATTTGTTTGGTATTTTGATTATAATTTTGTTCAGTAATATGGCAATTTCACGATATTCGAGGGACTGGGAATATTGATGATGAGACACTCAAATATTTACTTAGTTTTTTGTTTAACATTAAAGGGCGCCACATACAGTGCTGTACCTGGATTTAAATAACCATAACTTTTTTTGTGTCGCACTGTATGTCATTTTTGACTAAACAAACCTATTCTCTATTCAATTTTACTTACAAAAGGTATATGCTCGTAGTACTTACCACTGAAAGCAACCGTTTTGTAAAAATACGGGTTGAGTTGAATCATTAAGAGTTTTTGAAAAACAAGTGAAAAAATGTGTCCTTTATTGATTGTATTGCGATGTGACAAACTTAGATCATTTACATCATTTATTAAACTACTTCTACAAATAAGTTAATAACATTTACAATAATTGCTGAAACAAAAAAAATTTTTTGAACGCTTTGTATCTCAAGAACCAACCATTATTTTTATTTATCAGGCTACTTTGATTGAAATACGAAATTATATTTTCTAAAATGTTTGTAACTTCTAAACAAAAACGAATGGGACCTATGTTTATATAAGAAAAAATGTTTGAAATTAAGCCAGCTACCATCTGTCACGGTTTGTCATAGAGCTTATAGAACACTCTGTATAACTCCTTCACCAACCGACTTGTACGAAAGTCCAAATAAACCGTCGTCTCATGTATTATAGTTTTTCACGTGTCATTACAACGAGAAAATCGATTGGCTCGGTATTGTAGCGTATTTTCCAAGTCCATTTGCATTATTCAGCATGCGTGTTGTCTTCAGAGCAGGCGCTGGAAGAGGCCCCAGGGAGTTTTAACTCAAATGCGTATGTGTATCAGGACGTTAGTGAATGGGGACATGTCCTATCTAGGACGTTTGCAGCTTACTTCGCGTGTTACATACAGGATGGTATAATTTTTTTTCATACGTTTATAAAATCGTTCAGTCAAACGGGTACCTTCCCCGAAATTATATGTTACAAATCACGTAACGATATTTCTGCTCATAATAATAGGTTATTTAATTGCGTGATTATTAATTGACAGCAAAAAATGGGTTTCTATAAATTCGTATGTAACTTTCGTAAAGAGAAAACATTAATTTGTTTATTTAATATTTATGTATTTTAGAATATGCGTCTATTATTTGTTCGCTCTTACATGAAGCATAAGTAGGCAAATCAAACCGAATAAGTGCAAAAAAAATTCTCAGACATGTATATTATGGAAAATATGATATTTGCCACTGTGGCGTATCATATGGTATTTTATTAAATGAATTTAATTTTAGAAAATTGGAATTTAATTTGCATTATTGGTGCTCAAATTATTTAATGATAAAATTAACTCTATGTTTCTGCTAAATCAATTTAATGTATTAATACCACAATATTATAGTAGAAATGTAAAGTCGCGAACAAACGTGGATAAAATTTACCTATATACAGGGTGACCAAGAATATGTGGGCAATCTCTTAGATTTATACAGGGGACATTAAAATAAGATGAGACATTCCTTTTAAATCCTCCCTACGTAGATACAGAGGCTGCGCAAAATTTTGAAAATTCGAAATTTTTTTCAAATTTTTTTCAAAAAATTATTTTGCGAAAACTATAGAACCGATTTTAATGAAATTTGGTGTGTTGTTTTATTATATTCTAAAGTTTTTTTTACCAAAATTAGAATGCCCTCGGAATAAGTAAAATGTTTTAAAAAAATTATCCAAAAAACTTGATTTTTTTGCCTTTTTTTCATCAATTATTGCTATGTTGCAACAACGGCAATAAATTTAAACATTTTTAACTTACAGTATATTTTGCAAAATTCAGTTCTAAAACTTTTTATAGTATATATAAGTAAAAAACTCAGATAAAATAGGTATTTTTTAAAATTTAATCCAGATAAAATGTGCTTGCTTTGTTCGAAAACTATTACGTTTTAAAAAAAAATGAAGAGAACTTATTTATTTCAAATAAATCAAATGGTCTGTTTTAAATGTAAATGATAAACAAATCGTAGCTATTTCAACATTTTCAAGTTTGTAAATGGAATAAGCAAATATTAATAATGTCTGCTTCTGATCTGAAGCTTCGCATCGATCAATTTATTCGACACGTACCTAGAGGCATCCTAATGCATGCCCTGTCAACCTGACGTGCCGGCGAACCATCCAGGTATTTTGCTAAGCGACGTTGGTCGTGTATTTTCTCGTTTGTGCGTGTGTGAGTGAATTTGACGTTTTGCTTGGTTGAGTATATGGCACATGTTTTTTTGGCAATCAGTAATTATGAATTATCTACATGTTGGCCAAAGTTGACGATACAACAACCAAAATAAAAGATATTTCTTTAGAAGACTTCATTATTTATAGTTTTTTGAGCTAATACTTAGTCTATCCCGTCGTTAATTATATTTTCAAAAACATTAATTTGTTTCAGTCTAGGCCTTCAAATAACATCCGACAAATCCGGATTAAGCGTTTCCAGACGAAGGAGGCAATTAGAAATTTAATAATCTCTTCGTATTTCACGAAGGTAATCTACCTGTTACCTCGACCCGACAGGTACAAATGGCCCGAACGATAATTAATTTTGAGGACTCGAATCGTTAGTATGACATTGTTCGCTCAATTGAGCCGGGAGAATGAGAAAATGACGCCGGCATCATCGCGACCTCTCCTCGCCCGCCCCTACCGCCTAGGCCCAGGCAATAATTCTTTCCATTATTAAATTTCAAACACGAAAGCCTCCTGTTTTAATTAATTTCGCCTTACACAGCGACCGATGGCTTTAAGGAGGCATCGATTTCCGCTGAGAGGAAAGACAAATCCGGGGGACGTTGTGAAGCTTTTCCAAGACAAAAGTCGCTTTAAGGGCACTTCAGGATGTTTTGACTTAAAAAGTAACGATAATTAAACGATAGTGGAGGGTTTTCCAGGTCGAATGCACTCGTCGAATGCCAGATCTGACACCCATTGATTTATCTTTCTTTAGTTCTCAGTCTAGACAACAAATCTTTACTAGTGTACTCTAGTACCAAAGTAGTAAGCAGTTACTTATTCTCAACATGTAGATCCGTGCGATTCCATGGGCGTACCAATTTAGAAGGTTTCAAATATTGTGAAAGTAAAAAAAAACAAATAAACTCAGCAAATACATTAATGGAGCAGAAAAATTTCCAAATATTATTAGTGATTTTTGAGAGGGTGTAACTTCGTGAATAATGGTGGTATCGAAAAAAAAAAAAGAAGTGTCTTGAATCTTGACGACTGTTTTGAAATCTTGAGGTGAAAAATTTTTCTGAGCATCACTCTCGGCGCCAGCAAAAGAAATAATTAATACTCATCAAATATCAAAAAAAAAAATATTTCAATATTTTTGTTCAAAAAAGAATTCTTTTTTGAACAAAATAAAAATTTTCAAATTATTTAAAAATTTTTTTACGTTTTCTTTTTTACAATTTTACATTGAATATTTCCAATGCCGAGAATTTTTGTTTTAGAAATTAAAAAGATGAAAAATTTGATGCTCCAAAAAATGTTTCATCTCAATATTTTAAAACTAGAATCTTCAAGCTTCAAGATGCTTCATTTTTTTTCGTGACCATTATTCAGGAAGTTAGAGCCATTCAAAAATCACTAAAAAAATTTGGAAATTTTTCTGCCCCTTTAATTTTACACCCTGTATATTTTTAAACATATGGATTTCCGAGAGAATTCTATATATGGAAATATAAACAGTTTATCATTTTAGTGCGGGGTTGCCAAGTTATGTAGAAAATTCTTCGAATTTTGGAAAAAGTTGTATTAACTTTCAGGTACTAACACTTGGAATAAAATAATTACACAGAGTTATAGGCAAATGTTAGACAAAGGCTCCTATATTAGCTAATATATATTTTATACAAGGTATTTTTTATTTTTTATTTTATTTTTCGAAAGTTTAGACTTGACTTTCTAAAATTTCAATTTCAAATGGAACACCCTGTATTTTATTGTTCTATTTTATTCACATATCGGTCCACTTCAACTTTTATTAAGCATGTTCTATATCTAAAATTGTTAGTTTTTAAGATATAGCAACATTTCTGAAAAAACTTAATTTTTATTATTTTATAGAATACCACAAATAAATATTAACTAATAAAATTAACTCAAAATGGAATGATAAATTATGAACTGATAAGTTGACACAATGTAATAGTTTTTTCCAAAGCCATTTCGTGCGACAGAAAATAATAAAAATTAGGTTTTCCCAGAAATGTTGCTATATCTTAAAATCTAACAACTTTAGGTGTAGAACATACTTAATAAAAGTTGAAGTGGACTGATATGTGAATAAAATAGAACAATAAAATACAGGGTGTTCCATTTGAAAAATTTTAGAAAATCAAGTTTGAACTTTCTAAAAATGATCGAATTATAAAGAATGCCCTGTATAAAATATCGATATTAGCTAATATAGAAGTCTTTGCCTAATATTTGTCTATAACTCTGTCAAATATTTTTGCTCCAAAATTCGAAGAATTTTCTACATAACTTGGTAACCTCGCACTAAAATATTAAACTGTTTATATTGCCATATACCGAATTTTCTCAGAAATTCATATGTTTAAAAATATAATATCTGGCGTGTCTCGTTTTCAGTAATCGCCCTGTGTGTTTCAAATTAATATTGCCCTTTAGGTTTTTTGTTTCTGTACAACTTTTATGTAAACTTTTTTCTGTATTATGAATAACAAGGGAGTTATTTTACTTTCTCACACTAATGGCTCACCCTGTATGTTGATTTTGGTATATGTACTTACAAATTGACTTTTACTTTTAGGTAGGTACTTTATATTTACACTATAGAATACATTGCGATAGCTGTCTCAATTTTCTTTAATGTTTGGATCACATTTTTAGCGTCACTGTCAATTTCAGTTATTTCCTATCTCGTTTCGCTGTTTTTACACTTTCAGCGCATTTTAAGGAAGATAAACACTCCTGACAGACACTACCGTTAAATAATTGCACATTTCCAGCCAGCTCTACTATGCTCCGAATGCTGTTAACATAAATTAGCTAAAACAAAGACAAAAACGATCGCTTTCCCCCCGGGTTATCATCTGCTCATGATATACCACACGTGGGTATTTCCCCCGCAGAATATGTGCTAATTTCCTGCGTCTATCTGTTGCAGGGCGGCGGCAGCGGAAGGAACCGTGAATTACGACGAACGGCCGGAAGTCGGCGGCGGGGAAGGTCCTGGAAGTTATCCCCAGATGCACGATCCGAATGCGGTGGCGGAATCACTTGAACTTCCCTCCGCTAAGCACAAGCGATGTCCTAGGTAAATATGGGTCATTGAGACCTTAAATGAGTAATACAGTGGGAATGAACTCACAAAGATGTCCAGCGCGAGAGGAAACAAGGATTAAACGTTACCAACTACAAAAAACATTTTTTTTTGCGGATATTGAATTGAAAATTTCGTAATCCGTCACCCTTGAAAATGGCCAGGTGTTATAAGTTCGAGTAATAAACAGTTATTATCCCAAAGTCATAAACACGAATATTTTTTCACAAACAGTACAATAATAATTTTTTAAATACCCACTGACTTTATCACAGTAATACGAAGAAACAGTTTTGCAACCGCTGACTCTGCCGACGGCACAAGTGTCCCTTTCCAGCTTTGTACATTTTTAAGTGATATATCAAGTGTTTAGAACGTTCATCAGAGACTTTTACATCAAAAGATAATTAAAATAAACTTTAAAATTAAATTGAGAGACATAGGCGCACGACATTAAATTTAATTTTGCGGCATATCCCCTATTTCAGTTAATTTTTTAGTCTAGGGGTGCATCTCTACATATAGACGAGAAATAGAGGTTAAAGTCACGCAAAATTCCGTGGGTGTTATTCAGTAAAAAACAAAAGGTAGTAGAGGAATCTAAATGTCTTTTAGTTTATTTAATGTGACCGAATCAGGACCATATGTATACATACCACTGCAATTTGTGAAAACATAATTGGAACACAAATTTTGTCTCAACTTTTTTTACCTGGCATTTGTAGGCATAAAAATAAATTGTTTTTTTGAATGTATGTGTGTATGTGTTTTGAAATGGCACTGGCACATCACCAAATAGCCAGTATTTACTATTTTTTGAATAAAATCAAAACTTTTCATTTTTATTATATTTCCTTTGAACGCTCGTATTTCCCAACTAGTAAACTTACTAATCACGAAGTCTGAATTATTATTTTCATTAGTTGAAGTGCACTGAATTAACAGCTATTTGTTTAATTATAGGCAGTAAGGTACAAGATTTAATGCCGCACTTGGTATTTAATAGACGAGGCGCAGCCGAGTATATTAAACCAGCCAATGCATTAAACCTACTGTACTGAAAAATTAAACACATAATTCTCCTCCGATCAATTTTAATTTTATCATAATAGCAAACAAAGCTATTTATTCCTTATAGGCTGTTCTAATTTCACTATAAATGTTTACAACAAATAAAATTACTAACAGTTGTAGCTAGAACTTCGCCTTTAATGTCGATCGGCAAAAATATTTACACCATAAAGGAGGTAAGTATTATTTATCAGTCGAGGACGACTTTGCGCCCGAGCGGAGCGAGGGCTGGCAATAGAATTCGAGACTGGTAAATTATACTTAACTGCTGCGTGGTGTATAACATTTTATCTGCTCCGACAGTTCATTATGGTTCATGAAATAAAGATTAGGTTTTATTTTTTGACATTTCTTAATCAATTCATTTTGACATTATTCGAAATCTTGCAAAGTCGCTTGGTTGTTTGGATTTTGTCGTTTTTAAGGTGTGCCTGAGAATTTTTATAGCCCGAGAAGTGCGCTACGGACGAGCACATAGAAATTTCAAAGAATGGTGCCAGAACAAAAATACTGGTGTTTCTGAAATGTCACTGCCAGCATATTTCATGAAGAAGTCAAGAACTTTAAAGTCACCGGAGAGTTTGTGGAGTGAATACTCAATGTTTCAGTCAACTATTTTCATAGAGCAAAACGTCGATATATCAAAATACCCCAAGCTGAGAGCATTTTTGAAACGTAAGAATGACGGCTATACACCTAGAAAGAGAACAAATCAACGATTTTCTCGTTCAGGCACCCTATAACACATATTTGCTAATGAACGTAGTGACGGTCTTAGGCATTGCAGTAGAACAGTTTTGAAACTAGAACATCCTGAAACATATACAGGCCATTCGTTCCGAAGAACATCGGCAACGTTACTGGCTAATACATGAGTTGATGTATTAACAATCTAAAAACATGGTGGGTGGAAATCAGCCACAATTGCAGAAAGTTATGTTGTTGACAGTTTAAGTAACAAAGATGAAATAGCCAACAGGATTATTTACAATGATACTTCAACTCCAGGATTAATCAGATAATATTGATTCATTCATAATAATAATGTTTATCAAATATTTCTATTTATTTGTTCATAAAATATGCATTTATAACTCGAAATCGTTTTTTCCCTAGGGAGGTAAGTTACCTCACTTACCTCCCGTTGTCCATAGCAACTTCCACTTCTACGGTAAAATCCACTTACCTCTTTAAAAACAATGTATTAGTCTATTTACTACAGTGGGAACAGATAAACATCATTATGTTTAATATCAAATCAACTTCAAAGGACTGTAATAAAAAAAAGAAAGAGCTAAATAAACGTCCATAACTCACCGGTCTGCAACTGATAAGTTCCTATCTCCATCCGTAGTACATCATTCTCTGTCAAATTCCATTTAATAACTCCTTCCTTTATCCACCGCGATGTCCTGCTCTTAATTACGCCGGAATCCTTCTATATTTCCCTCGCAGACCACCCCTGTTCCTGACGGTCACTCCGCGAAGCTCATAAATCAGCAAGTTGCCTTTGATGCGTCGCTCAATATTGCCCGACTCAAAACATTTGCTAGTCCGCATCACGGTCACTTGATAAATGGTGATGCAGGACCGTGACGTTTGTTTGTCCTGCGGAAAAAAACCGGTAATTAATTATATTGCATGGCGGATAAACAGAAGAATGGAAATGCGCCAAAAAACGTGCTTGTGAATATTTTGTCCTGCGAACATTTTTCACGCAATGTTAATGTCAAAAAAATCTGCGACAAATCTGCCTAAATTAAATTCTTTTCGTCTCATATTCTGTTACATACATACATGGTGTAAGGCTTAATATCTCTCACATTAAAGAAACAAAAAATCCAAAAATACTAGTACATATTTGTTGCTTTCATAAAACTATGTCGGCGCTAATAGTATTTTTTACGTAATTGTATAAAATGGACTATTTTTCAGCTTACAGCAAAGGCTTGGTGTAAGTCACGACATCAACAGAAATCAAATCGTGGGCGCCATGACCCCATTGGGCATACAAAGAAGGGACATTCAATCCGACTTGTTGAAAAGATTGTGCAACACCTGTATGGCCAGACTCCAATGCAAAACGTACAACAAATGCGACCAATGCAAAAGATGGTGCATAGAAAAGGACCCGTCATCAAACGATATCACTGACGAATCGATCAAAGACACCTCAAACACCAACACGAACGGAATAGAAAATAGTGACGTCAAGATTTCACTTCCCAACAGATTCGGTGGTGTTTCCGTGGAAGACCAAAGCGTAGAGGACACTAGAGTGTCCCTTCCCGCGCCTGGTGGACTAAAGCGTATCTTCACCATAGCCAACTTTTCCTCTGGGCCCCTTAAAGAAATTATATGCAAACTTCTGGGAATTTTCGACACTACAGACATAGACAAGATGGTGGTTTGGGTGACAACCCACTCCAACGAACCCCCGAAGTTTACCGAAGGATACAAAAAGAATGTGTCACCTTTGTTGGAAAAACTCACGGATGTTCTGAATGGCGAACTAAAAAGGACCATGGATCGGAACAAGAAGCAGGGGAGGAATTATTTGACGAACACAGAAATGGAGGAGATTGCTAAGAAAGTTTTAGCAGACGTAAGGATTCGTATTTCCTTTTTTAGTTTAAGGTGTTAATTTTTTCGTTTTTAGCATTCAAGTGACGTTAGAAGACCTGGTGGAGAAAGCAACAGTATTTCTGAAGGTATTAAGAGGATAGGCATTAGTTCACTTCCTAGAGTAAACCCGGATTTGATACAAGACACTGTTGATCCTCGGCTCTTGGAAAATTGGAATGAAGAGTTTCCAACAGCCCCAAGATTCGGTTCAAATCGAGTAGAGGCGGAAGGGGTATCTGGAGATGGAACAGTAAGATATTTAATTGAATAATATTGTTTATTATACAGGGTGTTAGTAAATAAGTGCGACAAATTTCAGGGGGTGATTCTATATGAGAAAATAATGGCAGTTTGCTTATAATCGTATGTCCGCAAATGATTCGTTTTCCGAGATACGGGGTCTCAAGGGCAAGAGAGATATTTTGTCACAAATTGAACGAGGAATTCAAAAATGATTTTTAATTTGTAATATCTCAGTGGCGTACCATTTTTTTCTTTAAAAAAATTGAGATTATTACCCGTACGCGCGCCAATGATGAACATAAAATTCTTAATTGCGTGTCAAAAAATGCGCAATAACTACCTCTTAACACCCACCAAATTTCATTTGCATATCTCGACCGGTTTCAGAGCAATAAATGAAATCGTCAGTTTTTAAGAAAAACTTTGACACCCCGTATCTCGGAAAACGAATCATTTGCGGACATACGTTTATTAGGCCAGTTATTATAGCTTTTTTTCGGGAAAAAATACTATTAGAAGTGTTTCTTTGCGGAATATTGTTCAGAAACGTGTTATAAACAAAATATCAAAAAATCAACTCGAGACTAGTTGGGAAACTTTGTTAAAACAATGGTCAAAATTATGGAAAAGTGGTTTTTTGACTCGCGTAAAAAAACTGTTATTCATAGAGAAAAAAGGTTTATACAAAAAAGGTAGGTATTAAATAAATCTGTAAAATAAGACAAGTCCGATTAAATTCCGATAATTTGTTTATGCGCAAGAGCTCAAAAATGGTCGAAATTGTCCGCTTTTTTCAATTGCTAATAATTAATGCAATTTTCATCGCAGACACTTGTAATTCAGGATTTTTTAAGCTTTTTGCACCCTTAATAAGTGGTAAAAATTTCAGCCCAAAAACTTCATTAGCTTGGCGTTGGCGGAATTTGTTATCTAAGAAGATGCTATTTTCAATTCATTTTTCCCAAGCTCACAGGCGTTGTAGGGTTTCGATCATTAGTTGTTTTTGTACCTAAATAGTTGTATTGACATATGCATTTACTGATAATTTAATTTTTCAAATTTAATTTGTTTAAAAATGACTGAAAAAATGTTAATATTTATTACATCGTTAAGCGCGCATGCTAAGCCTCGCCTTCCCCACTCGTTCGCTAGACCAAGTAATAGAACGCATCGCCGCTATCTTCTTTTTCGAAATTAAATAGTTGAATTCACCTTAATGTTAATGTAGGACATGAAAATATAGCTCTTAATGTATACTCTCTCCAAATTTCGGCTCTTAATATTAATAATTAAGGTCACTGCGATTAAATAAATAAAAAAAATTATCTCAGCTTCTAATCAACTTACAACAACGATTTTTTTTTAAATTCGAAGAAAACTAAAGTAAAGAGGTTACTATTTTATTTTATAATAATTACCTATCTTAACAATTTAATAAATATTAACATTTTTTCAGTCAATTTTAAACAAATTAAATTTGAAAAACTAAATTCTCAGTAAATGCCTATGTCAATACAACTATTTAGGTACAAAAACAACTAATGATCAAAACCCTACAACGCCTGTGAGCTTGGGAAAAATGAATTGAAAATAGCATCTTCTTAGATAACAAATTCCGCCAACGCCAAACCAATGAAGCTTTCGAGCTGAAATTTTTACCACTTATTAAGGGTGTAAAAAGCCTCAAAAATCCTGAATTACAAGTGTCTGCGATGAAAATTGCATTAATTATTAGCAATTGAAAAAAACGGCAATTTTCGACCATTTTTGAGCTCTTGTGCATAAACAAATTATCGGAATTTAATCGGACTTTTCTCGTTTTATAGGTTTATTCAATACCTACCTTTTTTTGTATAAACTTTTTTTCGCTATAAATAATAGTTTTTTTACGCGAGTCAAAAAACCACTTTTCCATAACTTTGACCACTGTTAAAACAAAGTTTCCCAACTAGCCTCGAGTTGATTTTTAGATATTTCATTTATAACAGGTTTCCGAACAATATTCCGTAGAGAAACTTCTAATAGTATTTTTTTCCCGAAACAGGCTCTTTCATGTCTATAATGACTGGGCTATATAAGCAAACTGCCATTATTTTCTCATGTAGAATCACCCCCTGAAATTTGTCGCACTTATTTACTAACGGCCTGTATGTTTTTCCTTCAGGTTGGAATGTCTGAGGCCGAAGTAAGAGGTACACAAAGTCAGGTGCAATCTGCACAGGACCAGGGTGGCACTTTTCTAAGCTTACCAAAACCTGACGATGCTGGAGACGAGGTAAATAAATTTCCATTCCATATCAATATTTTATTCTAAGACTCATCTGTAGTAAGACACAGAGACAGGGTATCCCAAAAAGGCACGAATTTCGTCATGACTTTTTGACTGATGCTATATACTTAATTTTTTTCAGCGCCCCCTAATGACTTTGTAGATATGTAAATTTGAAAAACATTGTTTTCATTTTAGTCTCAATCGGCAGCAGATGCAAAAGAACCCAATAGATTTGTAACGAAAAAATTGATGCAGCAGGTTAAAGATAGGATGAACCAAAGATTGAAATATCCCGAACAGCTATATCCAGATACTCTTAGTGGTAAAATGAAGATACAGGATTCCGCATTGGCAGTCACTGAAGATGATCAGGCCAATAGCAAGGTGAAGATGACAAATTACCTATAAAAATCTAGTCTAATGTACCTACATTTTCTGTATTATTTTAATAAATATTTTTTTCAGTCAATAGAATCAGAAATCGTTGAAAATGCAAATCCATCCCTTCAGTCCATTCAAGCTCCTGACGATCATCGGGACAATATAATTGATTTGAGCATTGCTGAAAAAGGACCAAACCCAGCTCAGGACATAATACAGGAACAACAGGAGATGGAGCCTAGAAAAGGTGAACTAAAACCAGATGGTTTAATGATGAGTTCTCCCGACCTTGAAGAAGGTGGACTCAAAAGTGAAGATCCCATGTCTAAGCCTACTGAGACATTGCCGTCTTTTAATAAATTAAAAGGTAAGAAGTCTAAATTTTTATAATACTTGGTAAGTAATTACTTAGAAAATATTAACAGTTTTATTTTTTTTGAAATATAAATTTTTTAAATAAAAAAAGTTGCGCCCCCGGGTGGGCTCGAACCACCAACCTTTCGGTTAACAGCCGAACGCGCTAGCCAATTGCGCCACGGAGGCTTGTATCTCATCTCCCTAACAGAATTAGAAATACTACAATCAAATATTAGTACAATATACTGTTTGTATCGCTGATAAGGCAAATAGTTGATAAATTTAATTAATAAAACATGATTCTTAAGAATAGTAAAACTATTCTATCAAAGTTATTGCATTAATACTTAATTACTTTTAATAAAAAAGTTGGTAACTTTAATAGTATTCTTTTTTTTTTTGTTTAACAGATGTCGCATCAACAATTTTGCAGAACTTGAAGAAAGGCACATCAAATATGCAAAAAATAGACAATTTCGATACAGCCAAAGCTGTCCTGAAAGACGTAGAAAATATAGTAGGCGAAATTGAAAAGGAAACCCATATGAAACCAGATGAGGAACAAATAGATACTTCGAGGTTACGAATGGAAAACGAAGGGAAAAGTTTCTTAACACCTTCTGAAAACCTCGAAAATACCGCTAACGTTGCACACTTGCATCCAACAGACTTGGTCGGTTTGACAAGTGAGAAAAAAATCAAAGAACAACCCCAGGTTGAAACAGATAAATTAGCAAAATGGAAGCTGTACGACAAAGAAAAACTTGGTGTACCGCAGTCTCAAACCGTCGAACCGGATAGCGATAGACTAGGCAGCCAACCTATAGAAAACGTAATTTGGGATAAAGACATGCTCCCAAGAACATTTCAAGGCCCGAGTCAAAGAAGATATAAAGACTGGACAAAACTTGGTAGCACTAACGTAGAAACGTCTCCAATTGAAGGAGACACACCGGCTGAATTAATGAATCACAACATTCCCGTAAAGTTTCCAGCCCAAATAATGACAGTTCGCGGTAAGGAAATCCCCATGAAACAGAAGACGAAAGTAGAAATTTCTCCCCACGATGGACCACATGAAACAGTGGGTGAGGTTTCTTCAAAGTACGAGGAAACAAATAGCGGGTACAGAGATAACGAATCTCTTGGTGCGAGTGGAAGTCTTCAAGAAACAGTAGGCGGCGTTGACTCCGAAAATAATATTCTAAAACAAACGGACAATAGGTTCACAAATATTGTTCCCGATTCCCAACAACCTGAAATTGGTTCTGATTCAGAAATCAGCAATATTCCAGAAGCAATCGATAGCAGGTTCAAAAACATCGACGATTCTACTGCGAACACAGCTTCTGGATTACAAGAATTTGAAATCCCGCCAGTTGGAAGCGCTCTAGGAGACCAGTCATGGTCCAATTCCTTGGGAGCACTTATACCTTTAAAAAAAAGTGACATCTCCGTATCGTTATCCCCCAAAGACATGTACTTCATCGGAAACGGTATAAAACTGCCCCTGCAAATGGTCCGCAATGATGACGGCGCGCTACATCTATCTGTTGACTTGGATAAACTGTGTTCGTGTAAGAACAACACTGTTTGTCCAAAAAATCACACGGGAGGTATTTTGGGGAACCAAGCAGTTGTGGGAAATTTGTTAGGTGATTCAAACTTACAACAAATGTCGAGTCACCAAGTAGGGGATGGAAATATGCGTGTAAGTGCGTCAGCTCCAAAATTCCAAGAAGAACCACGGTTGAAATCTAATCTCGTGGCCAATCGTAATGGAAGAGGAACCGGAAGTAAATGGTTGGACACGAAGAACAGCATCGCAAGTCAGTTGGATCCGCACCAGGAATATGCGCAAAGAGACGTCAATATATTCAAAAGGTCCACAGAAAAAACTGCAGTTAAAGAAACATCCCCTGAGAGAATTACGATGCCCATAACTGGACTCACGGAAAACGAGCACAAGGGAAATTCTGTATCCGATAACTCACCACTTGAATATACCCAGGACAACGGTAGTCCGGACTCGTTAGACACCTTCCAGGAATTTTTAAACGAAAAACTTACAAATTTAAAGTCAAAAATGAAAGACATCGAAAGAAGGAGTGAGATGAAGTCCCAGCAGTCTGAGGGGAAACTGATTAACGTTCTGAACGCCATAAATAAAAATACGAAAGTTGTGACCAACGAAATCGGGGATAGAAATGTTAAAGAGAAGCATAGTGATGAAAGAGAAGCCTCGCCGAAATCTTTGGAAATAAGGTCTAGATTTTTGGAAGATTTGTCCAAAGAACAGAGGGGCAATGAGTTGTTTGATATAGTGACGCCGATAAAAGGTGTCTACAAGTTCAAGAAGGCAGAAAATTTGCAGAATAAATTGGAAAAAATAAATGAATACATCGATCGGTATGCTAAGGAGAACGAGAATTTATTGAAAAAGGAGGCAGAATTTCTTTCAAAAACTCAGAAAAATAGCTTTATAAAAAAGGAAGTAGATATTGTGAGTAGTGTTCTCAATTTTTTGAAGACGTTAGCAACAGATAATAAATAATTGTAATAAATAAATCTTTATTAGATAATCACTGTTTTTTTATTTTTGTACGTTTTTGTCTGCTGCAGAATTATGTAATGCGATTTTGTATGAAAAATAAATTTTACTTTCAAAATATCGTTTACACAAGTCATTTAACGTACCTTAGAAAGATACTGAACAACTATACATATAAAAAAATATCTTTTGCATGTAAGCTTTGGATTTGAAACATATTTTATGGGAAACATTTTCTCATAATTTTAAAATTTTACATGCTTTAAGTAGGTACTATTTATGGATTATCTTCAATCAGAAAATTGTTCGCCATTTTGAAAATAAACCGAGTAGTCTAACTGATATTGCATATCTTGTAAAAAATTATCGATACTCATAATTTATTAAGAAAATATTACTCCATAGCCATCGCTGATATTACTTTATTCTTATCGGCCATTTTGTTTTTTTTCGCTCTGCTGATGTCATAGCTTGATGGAGGCTGCAGACTACACATTATGGTACCAAAAAATGGCCTTTAAACAATGGTGAAATTTCAATTTCAATATCTCCCTTGTAAAGAAGGTTCTGTATTTATTTGAAATTAAACACACTAGAATTGACAGTAATTTTTTTAATTGATGTGTTAGTATTAAAAAAGTCAATTTCCTAATCAGAAATAGTTTTTTTAATCAATGTTGAGCGATTTTATCCTGGGCCACGTGACTTAGGGCAAATCGGCAAATCGCTTTTGCAGTTCATGCCCAGAAAGTCGGCTTTGGCTCCAACAATATTATACTGTTACATCTATGCACCTACAGCGTCGTAGGCAAAAACAAAATACAAATTTCTCTTAACTAGGTATGATACAAATATATAATCAAATCATACAACCTCCAAAGAGAGAAATATAGTTTTGTTTTGTGGACAGAAATTTAAAGTTAATCGTTTTTAAAATTAAAAACAAATTTCAAATTTTTCGATAAAAAATACATACCTTACCTGCTTAAAGATAGTTTAAATACGTAACACAATAATTTTCATGTTTGAAAACTTTTACGTAGTGTACTCTAGTGACGATTTGCTAAACACATCACAGATTTCACCTCTCACTGCAAGCAGTACTCATTTAACACATATTCCATACATCACTGACACCTATAACAGATTTGATGAAACAGCACATTTGATTTTATTGGACTTCGGATACCGCTTCCTAGATGGCGCAAAATCGTAAAAATTCTGTCAAAGAATTTTTTTTTAATTTACACCATTAACACATTTCTTAAAAAACATTTTTAATGTATACTCCATTTGATAAACTATTTTCTTATTAGTGAAGCTATTCAGGTATAAATTTCAGTACGGCACCAGCAGAAAAATTGTCGTTATACCGAATTAATTTAAATATTCGCGCCTCGCGAACAAGTCGTACTGCTTGTAAGAAATGACATTTCACCACTTCACCAGTGCTGTCCACTGAGTTGGCTTGGGATATGAGAAAAATATAGGAGAGTGATTTTGAAACAAGTGTTTCCATTCTAAAATCCGTTGAAATGGAACTGGAGGCAGTAAATCTAAGCCAGATTTGCCGGACATGTAAATGTGTCGCGCCCCAGATGCGGTCCCTCTTCGAAGGGTACGAAAATGCACATCAGAGTCCCCGTATTGACGAGATGCTAATGGCCTGTACTTCAGTTCAGGTAAATATTGCTCGATCGCAAACAAAAATATTTTGAAAATGCAAGTTTCCACAACATTTTTTTATCAGGTGATGCTGGGAGACGGCCTGCCAGCACAAATGTGTCAGATGTGTGTGGAACAACTCAAAAACGCTTTTCTTTTCAAACGTCAATCCGAAAAAATAGATGCCAGTTTAAGGGAGTACGCAAAAAATGTTAAAGTTAACGAAATAAAGCAGGAGTTGCAGAATTCCGACTTCATGGGTGAGTTATTGTATCAAATAACTTAGTTGAAGTGATTGGTGACATCGTACTTTCAGAATCCTTAAACACCTTAAACAACCTGCTAAACGAACAGTCCTCCTCTAAGGTAAACAATGCAGACACTTCGATGCCTTCCATTGCTCCCAAAATCGAGACGGACTACATCCAGTTCCTGGATAACAACCAGATGCTCCTCACGTGCCGTGAATGCGCAAAGATTTTCACTACCCTGGAAGGTCTGCGGTGCCACAAACGCATTCACACGGGAGAAATGTACAAGTGCAAGCAGTGCGACAAGGCGTACACGAGATTGAACCACCTTCAACGGCACGAGCAGTCGCATACCCGTAGGAAGGTGCACGTGTGCAGGATCTGCAGTAAGACGCTGACGCGGATGGAGCACCTCAAGAGGCACCTGGTGACGCACTTGAGGGAGAAGCCGTTTTCGTGCAATACTTGCAATAGGGGCTTTAACAGGATAGAGCATTTGCAGAACCATACGCCTAGGTGCAAAGGTAGGGAATAAATTTGAATAAAGTTTGATATTTTTTTTTCTACAATCATTTTTCAGGCGACATCGTCTACCCTTGCAACATCTGCAACAAGGCGTTCAACAGAGTAGACAGTCTCGAGGTTCACAAAACCATGCACGACAACCAGCAGCCCGAACTACCCACCATCGAAAACTTGGACAACATAGAGGACCACTACTACCAGATCGACCAAGATGCTGATGCTGTATTCTCCGATCACTCGGACATAGACGACTGTTTTGAACCCCAGGTGGAGGTGACGGAGAGCCTAGATGATGATCACATCAAAGAAGTGGCAGAAATGGGCTTACCTGATGAAGAGAGCAACGCCAGCGAAGCTTCCGTGGCGGGCGGAGACAAGGATAACGACATCGATAGCAGTTTGGATAAAACGGTGGAAAATATCGAAAACGAGGAAGGGGAAGACAACAAAGACGTGAAAGTAGAGGATAGTTTGGAAGAAGTAGAGAATTTCCCAGTGGACGACGATAATATCGCAGATGTCGTCAATGACGGTGAGTATAAAATATAAGGGGGCGAGTTTTCCTCGATTACGTTTTAATTTTAGTCGGCGAAGACTCTTGCGACAGTGCAGACTCCGAGTACCTCCCCAAGAAACTCGTATCTCCGAAAATAAAACGCGGCCGGGGCAGGCCGCGCAAGAACCCCGATGCTCCGCCAAGACCGAGAGTGAAGGTCCCGGGCAGGGGTCGAGGTCGTCCCCCCACCAAAGGTGTCAAGAAAGAAGAAAAGGACGAGGAGTACGGTGAGTTCCCTTGCCCGGCTTGTCAGGAAATGTTCAACACGATGAGTTCGCTCGATAAACACGCCAGGATTAAACACGAGGGCTTGAAGGTGCACAAGTGCAACGTGTGCAAGAAGGAATTCAGCAGGGCCAATCACCTGAAGAGGCACGTCACCTCACATTCTAGCGTTAAGCCTTTCCGCTGTCACGTGTGTACTAAGAGTTTCAATCGAAGGGATCACTTGAATCAGCACCAGAAACTGCACGAGAGGAGTAACGATTTCGAGTGCGACATTTGCCAGAAGACGTTCAATCGAGCGGACCTTTTGGCAAAGCACAGAGCCTCAAAGCATGGCATCGGAGAAAAGGTTTGTCCCACTTCTGATTATCAATCAATCCCACTTCTGATTATCAATCAATCCCACTTCTGATAATTTCCCCCTGACAATAACTCGTTTTCAGATCATGGGCGAGAAGAAATATGAGTGTCCGCTGTGCCACAAGAGCTTCACGACGGAGAAATACCGAGACGTTCACGTCAACGGGCACAACGGACAGAAAGAGTACCAGTGCAGGGTGTGCGAAAAAACCTTTCTCTCGAAATCCCACCTCACCGAGCACATGAAATTCCACAACGAGCATGCCAAGAAATTTCTTTGCTCGGAGTGCGGCCAACGGTTCATCAGAAACGATTATTTGGTTATCCACATGCGTAGGCACAGGGGAGAGAAGCCGTTCAAGTGTAAATACTGCGGAAAAGGTAAGGGTGCCGACTGAAAACGTAATTATTAAGTGTCCGATTTTTAGGCATACAAACAACAAAATTTGCAAAGTTTCTCAATGTATCAGTTCCCAGCTTAGGCGTTTTCCTTCATATCATATGCATGCAAATGTGAAAAGCAGTTTATTTTCACATTTTATTTATTCCAGCCTAAAAGTCTGATGTTTACTAGATATAGTATCGTGTAACGTGTGTTTATTTATTTGTGTACAAATTTTGAATAATAGGCTTTCCGAGGACGACAGATTTGACAGTACACGAACGGTACCACACTGGGGAAAAGACCCACTTGTGTACGATATGCGGAAGAGGATTTGGAAGGTAATTGTTTCAATTTAGGGATGTAAATACACCTATATTATTTTCTTGTATCTTTCAGGGCTTACAACTTGACAGTACACATGAGGACCCACACCGGAGAAAAACCGTATCAGTGCACGTACTGCGATGCGGCTTTCGCGCAAGGCAATGATCTTAAGGCTCACATCAGACGACACACGGGCGAAAGGTTCCAGTGCGAATTGTGCAGCGACAGTTTCCTCATGGGTTATCTGCTCACGCAGCACAAACGGACTGTTCATGGTAAGTGAATGAAACGGAGCATAGTAATTGAAGTAATTTTCATAAAAAATTTATCCCACTTCTGATTTGTTGTAATCCATAATTATTTTATTGTAACGGGATATTAATAAATTAAGACTTGGTTTTTTTTAGGTTTGAATGTCGTGAGCAACATCCGACGTCTGCAGCCCGTCCACAAGCAGGAAAACCCGGACGAGCCACCTCCGATCACCATACCCCTGCCTAAGCCAGTAGTGCCGGAAAACATCATGTTCAATGCCATGCACGTCAACGCCATGCATGCGAACACGTTGCATGCGCAACTGACGGTGGCGCAGTTTCACCTTACAAGGGAATAGAGGAATGGAACTGGATTTTGGAATAGCCAGCGGGAGCGTTAGGGAGATTCGGGCGATTTTAGATGCTACATCTGTATTTCTGTAAATTTTGATCACATATCAGAAGCGGGATCTTCTATACAACTAATCAAAAATGGAGAACGTCGCTGAAACTTAATTAAAAAAAAAACACTCGTCATAATTAAAAAAGTAAAAACTCAAGTTTATGTGAGTGGACAAGTAGAATAGAAGAGCTAATTGAATTTCGTAGATAAAAAGTACGAAAACTTATTAAAAATGGTTGCTACTATGATTATCTTATTTTAAAAAATCGTAGCTTAGATAAGTCTAAATATTTATGTGTATATAGTTTCCCTGTTAATTTTGTACATTTTTATAATCTATCTGTATTATAATGTACCGCAGTTTTATAAGAATAAATAAATATTTTTTTCAAAATCTCTCTGTCCTCTCTAATGGAAATACTGCTACAATCAGAAAAACGACTAAAACTAATTGAAAATATTCATTTATATTGAATATCTATGGCTCTATAGCGCAACTTGATAAGTATATTGATTATAATTTGTAGGTTATATCTCATAAAGCGACCTACACCAATTTAAAAGTAATGCTTTGTGTCAGTAGGCATTGAGTATCAATGACATTTACTTTGTTGGTTATATCCCACAGGGCGACCTACGTCAGTAGGCACGAAGTAAAGCTTCGTGTCAGTAGGCATTGAGTTACAAGGACATTTAAGATTGACATATAATTTATAGGCCATATCAACACTCCTAAGTATGTATTAGAAGTTTGTGGCCATATCTCACAGACCGACCTACGTCAGTAGATACAAAGTAATGTTTTGTGCTAGTAGGCATAATGGACCAATGATATTTAAATTCTACAGAATAACTCACGGATCTATCTACAAATTACAAATATCATTGTCTAGAAATAAAAATACCGCTTTCAGTTTATTGAAACTATTGATATATAAATAGGACTATAATTTAATATTACAAAAATTTGTCATTTACTTCATTTTAAGTGAAAAATTGCAAACCGTCATACTAGATTCAAATATTCCGCCAGTCGCAGCAGGTTGTCGGGCTTGTGGGAAGTGTCATTTCACCAGTGCTGTCGACTGAGTTGGCTTGGGTTGTGACGAAAATAAATGGAGTAATTCGCAAACAAGCCCTCCCGTTGCAAAAGCGGACGAAATGGAATTGGAAACGTTAAATCTGACCCAGATTTGCCGGACATGTAAATGCGTTGCGCCCCAGATGCGATCCCTCTTCGAGGGGTACGAAAATCTGCAACAAAGTCCCCGTATTGACGAGATGCTAATGGCCTGTACTTCTGTTCAGGTAAATATTGCCCGCCTTGGTCGAAAATTTGTGGGGAAACTTAAAATTATTTTTTGCAGGTAATATGTGGCGACGGTCTACCTGCCCAGATTTGTCAGGTATGTGTGGAACAACTCGAGAATGCTTTTCTATTCAAACGGCAAGCCGAAAGAATAGATGCCAGTTTAAAAGAGTACGCGAAAAATGTAAAAGTTAACGAAATTAAGGAGGAACTGCAAAATTCTGATTTTATGGGTGAGTCTATCTTCATAGAATAAATAGATTGTAACCTATGGTCTACAGTTAACATTCAATAATATTTATCATCACAGATCTTGTTCATTGATATTACTGTTTCTTTCTAAGCGAGAAACGATCTTTCAGAATCCCTAAACACTTTGAGCAACCTTCTAAATGAACAGGTCAAAGAAACCGACCAAGAACCGTCCGTCTCTCCTATCCCGAAAATCGAGACCGACTACATCCAGTTTCTGGACAACGACCAGATGTTGCTGACCTGTCGCGAATGCTCGAAAATTTTCAGCACGATAAAAGGGTTGCGGTGGCACAAACGCGTCCACACCGGCAACTTGTACAAGTGCGGTAAGTGCGACAAACAATACACGAGACTGAACCACTTGCAAAGGCACGAAGAATCGCACACGAGGAAAAAAGTGCACGTGTGCAAGATCTGCAGTAAGACACTGGTAAGGATGGAGCACCTCAAGAGGCACCTGGTGACCCACTTGAAGGAGAAACCGTTCTCTTGTACGACCTGCAACAGGGTGTTCAGCAGGGTGGAGCACCTGCACAATCATACGCCGAGGTGCAAAAGTAAGTTTTCATTATGTCAAATTCCTCTTAATGTCCTATTATGTGTACAGGGGACATCGTTTACCCTTGCGACACCTGCAACAAGGCGTTCAACCGGGAGGATAGCCTCGAAGTGCACAAAAAAATGCACGACAACCAACCCAAGCTACCCACTATCGAAAACCTCGACAATATTGAGGAGCACTACTATCAGGTCGATCAAGACGTCGAAGCCGTATTTTCCGACTACTCCGATGTAGACGATTGTTTCGAACCCCAAGTGGAGGTGACGGAGGGCTTAGAAGACGATCATATCAAAGAAGTGGTGGAAACAGGCTTGAACGATGATGAAAGCAACGCCAGCGAGGCTTCCATGGGCGGTGGTAACGATAACGATAACGACAACAGCGTGGAGAAAGTAACCGAGTGCCTAGAAAATGAAGAAGTCGACGATAAGAAGGATGTGAAGGTGGAGGATGCCTTGGAGATGAAGGATGATATTATAGAGGTCGAAGATAATGCAATCGACATTGAACGTGATGGTAAGTTTGAAAAAATATCAGTTTTGTAATGCGGAAAATGTATTTTAATATGTGCGGTGCTGTCCAGTGACGGCGTAGACGAGAGTTTAGATGCAGTTTAAAAAATGGATTACATATTGACTATTCACTTGATTTAAAAAAATTATGTTTGAGGTTAGTATTCTGGGGAACGTGTTATCTACCCCCAAAAAACTAATCTTAATTCTAAAACAGAACTATAATTTTTTTGTTGCTTATATCTATTTTCAGCTGGGGAAAACTCCGGGGATACCACGGATTCCGAATACCTCCCCAAAAAGAGCTTATCTCCGAAAATCAAACGGGGTCGTGGCAGACCGCGCAAAAATCCCCTAAAACCCCTGAAAATTAAGGTGCCGGGCAGGGGCAGGGGCCGACCGCCCGTGAAAATCAAAAAAGAGGAGAAAGACGAGGAATACGGGGAGTTCCCTTGCCCGGCTTGTCAAGAAATATTCAACACGATGAGTGCGCTCGACAAACACGCCAGAATAAAACACGAGGGGCTGAAAGTTTACAAATGCGGCGTGTGCAAGAAGGAATTCAGCAGGGCCAATCACCTGAAGAGACACGCCACCACCCACTCCACCGTTAAGCCTTTCCGCTGTCTCGTGTGTACGAAGAGCTTCAACCGAAGGGATCATTTGAATCAACACCAGAAGTTGCACGACAAGAGCAACGCTTTCGAATGCGACATTTGCCACAGAACGTTTAGCCAGTCCGACCATCTGGCGAGGCATAAAGCCTCGAAACACGGCTTCAGAGATAAGGTTTGTAGCGGATACGGAAAAATCCCACTTCTGATCGGCACCGAACGTTCGCTTTCTTTCAGATCATGGGCGAGAAGAAGTACGAATGTCCCCTGTGCCTTAAGAGATTCACGACTGAGAAATACCGGGACATCCACGTTAACGGCCACAACGGGCACAAGGAATACCACTGCAAGGTGTGCGAGAAATTGTTCCTGTCCAAGTCGCACCTCACCGAGCACATGAAATTCCACAACGAACATTCCAAGAAGTTCCTCTGCTCGGAGTGCGGCCAGCGGTTCATCAGGAACGATTATTTGGTTATACACATGCGCAGGCACAGGGGGGAGAAGCCGTTCAAGTGTAAATATTGCGGAAAAGGTAAGCAAATACAATATGACAGCGGTCATGTTTATACGGAGGCTATCTCTGACCTTTAGCTTCTAAAGTCAATAGTTTTTTTTGTTCAAATTCAGTTGTAAAAACTTAAATTCTTTTTAAACCTTCTTCTAGTAATTTTTCATACTCTGCCGTTGGACAAGCTAGTGCGACTTCAAACAACGACACACTTTAGTCGCAGTACATGTACAATTGGCGACTGAGCTGTGCATTATTGTCAAATCTCATATTTAAGAGGGTTCTTTAACAAATATGCAACCAGCAATACTTTTTTGTAGATTTTATTACACAGTTTGTCTAAATGTGAATTAATGCACAAATGACAGACTTTCCCCCATTTTAACGCAGATTTTCTATAAAATGGAGTTTGAAACTAAAATTACTTTTTGTTGTAAAGAAATTTGTAATTTGCCACTTGTAAACAAGTGGTATCGTAAATTACAAATTTCTTTACAACAAATAGTAATTTGAGTTTCAAACTAACTCCATTTTATAGAAAATCTGTGTTAAAATGGGGGAAAGTCTGTTATTTGTGCATTAATTCATATTTAGATAAACTGTGTAATAAAATCTATAAAAATGTATTGTTGGTTGCATATTTACTATAGAGCCCTCTTAAAGAAAAGGTTATGAAAAAGCCACTATTATAAACTGCACAGTCACACAAAGAAAAAAGTTATCTGTACTTTTCATGCGACATGTTATTTGTAGTATTTTTGCCTCCTGTTCACAAATCCAGAATTGAGCTATCACATCACAGCAATTTCTTAACCTCAAAAAACAGGTCAAAAATAGCAAAAATTCACGAAAAAGTGTTAGGAAAAATACAAAAAATTATTTTTTTCTATATTCAAATATTCATTTATATTGTTAAAACCCCGCCGAACGTGAATCCGCGGTCAGAATTGACGGTTCTTTTTCTAACCTCAAAAAAACGGGTCAATTAAGGTCAATCACGAATTTTTAAAAAATAGATTCGCGCCAAATTTGGTATACGGGAGTTTTCGAGGTCGCTGATCACGGATCCGAGGTCAATTTTACAAAATTCAAGATGACAGATCCAAGATGGCTGACCAAATTTTCAAAAAATAACATTCGCGACAAATTTGGTATAAGGAGGTTTTTAGGGTCGCTGACCACGGATCCGAGGTCAATTTTGTAAAATTCAAGATGGCGGCCGACCAAATTTTCAAAAAATAACAATCATGCCAAATTTGGTAGGTATAGTGGGGTTTTCGGAGTCACTGATCACGAATCCGAGATCAGATTTACAAAATTCGTTTTCAAAAATTTAATCAATGTACTTTTTACTTGAGATTAGATAGAAAACCCGTGAATAGATCTTTTACAGAAAAAAGAACAAGATATAGCCGAGAAAAAGAAGGTTAAAACATGATTGAGTACTCCGGTTATAGTCATCACAAATATTACAAAATGAATTTCGCAATTCTGACCTCGAATACAAAATTAGCGACCCCGAAAAATTCCAGTATACCAAATTTAGCGCAAATCTGTTATTTTTTGAAAATTTGGTCGGCCATCTTGGATCCGCCATCTTGAATTTTGTAAAATTGACCTCGGATCTGTGTGCTATGAAACAGTTCCCAACAAGTAATCTAACAGAACGCTCAAACAGTAATCAATAAATGAAATATACAAAAATAAGTAAAGAATCTGCTTAGTCACCTGATTTTTACAGCATATGACATACTTGAAATTTTGTGCCTTCAAAGCCCACAAAATCTCTTAAATGTTAAACCAATCTTAAAAGCATTTTCTTATCGTAATCTATCTGGTATCGTCTTTGCTTCGGAGAAAAAGTAAGCCCTAACCATAATCACCAATTACACTCACCTGATTTCTATCATGCTTTTTCATATCGTAAAAAAAAAAATTTAAAACTATAACAAAACTACACTGTACTAAACACTGAAATAAATAACTTTATAAAATTATACACTTGAACCACACAAAGGCACATTACTAACATCCTCTCGTAAACTGATAATGTCAAAAACTGAACTAAAAATGTAACCAAATGAAACGGTGAAGTATTCGGCTATTCCCGTTTTATAACAGGTGCAAAGACAGTCGGCGTATCCGCTTTTAAAAGTGACATTGCAACAAAACAACAGTGGCTAACCTCCGTTGCACTTTGGAAGCATTGGGAACATGAAGGAATTCTACTTAAATTTAAACTGTTCAGTTTAAATTTTGTTTTTACTTTATTTATTTGGGATTAATTAAATATCTCTAGCACCGATTCGCTGCTGACGTGGTTGAATAAGAAAAAAAAGTGGAAACACCGCATTTCTCTACATCCCTGTTTTAGTTGTCCTAAAGATCAGCTAAACTAGGTCAATGTCAGAGGTCATTCACACAGATTCATAAATTAAATACGTACACAGCTTTAAAAAATTGGTACCACATAAATGTTTGTAAAAAAAATATTTCGTATCAATCACATTAGTATTTTCACTTATTTTTTGTTTGTTTTTTAAAACAGCAAAAATAATCTAATTTTTCATTCAAAATTTTACAAATTTAAATTGAGAAACATTTTCGTTATTCAGAGAAAAATTATTTTGACCTTCAAATGACTTACAAGGACATACCGGAAAACAATTTTTGACCTCATATTCAAACTTAAAATTTGGTGTTTATTGATTGCTGGCATAAAAAAGGTTTGACCTTGAAACTTAAAGTCAAGATCAAATCCAAGGTCGCCAGCATTTTAACTTCATGACGTACTACTTTTATCTCCAATCATTTTCCATACAATTTCTTTATTTTAAAATAATAGGTTTCCCGAGAACAACGGATTTGACGGTCCATGAAAGGTACCACACCGGTGAAAAGACCCACCTGTGCACGGTCTGTGGAAGAGGATTTGGAAGGTAGATTCAATTTCATCTCCAAAGAGACTTAAAATTTTTGTATTTGACGTTTCTTAGGGCCTACAATCTAACAGTACACATGAGGACCCACACTGGCGAGAAACCGTATCAGTGCACATACTGCGACGCCGCTTTCGCGCAAGGAAACGATCTTAAGGCTCACATCCGGAGGCACACGGGGGAACGCTTCCGATGCGACCTGTGTAGCGACAGCTTCCTCATGGGGTATATGCTCACCCAACACAAACGAACGGTTCATGGTGAGTACAAGACATTCAAATCAGAAGCGGGATAATTCGGTGGAAGAAATCCCGCTTCTGATTTGCCCGATAAATTTCCGAGAGGTTACCTCTGTGTGATCCGTTTAGGTCTAAATGTCATCAGTAACATTCGTCGGCTCCAACCCGTTCACAAACAGGAAAATTTCGACGAGCCTCCTCCGATAACGATTCCTTTGCCGAAGCCGGTGGTGCCGGACAACATGGTGTTCAATGCCATGCACTCGGATAGTTTGCACGCTCAACTGGCCGTGGCACAGTTTCATCTGACTAGGGAGTAGGATAGTAATGACGGAATATTTTGTAATGGTGAGTCGACATTTAAAGATTATTTGCTGCTGCGGCTGTGATATTGAGGAAGTTACGCTTTCTAGAATGTGTTCTTTTTCTCTTTCAGATACACTTGCCTTTTGTACATAAATATAGGGAGGTCATTTTATTATAATAATAGTAATAATAATCCCATAGGTATATAGGGTGTAGCTTCGAATGGGGGTCATATTTATAGGGAGGCTATCTTTAACATTCAGAAACACAAGTTTGTTTCCTTAATTCCGGTATGGGGACTGTTTTTTTTTTAATAAGCAATCACTTGCTTGCTGTCTGCCTTGCGCCCTGTTGTCATATCTCATCAGGTGGATTGATATCAAATAGTTCACTTAAGAGGGCTCTATAGCAAATAGCCAACCATTTTTATAGATTTTATTACACAGTTTGCCTAAATATGAATTAATGCACAAATAACACGCTTTCCCCCATTCTAACGCAGATTTTCTTAATTAATTAAGAGTTAATTAATAATTAACAAGTTAATTGTACATTAATTCATATTTAGACAAACTGTGTAATAAAATATATAAAAATGCTGGTTGCCTATTTCGTATATTTTCCGAGGTTCACAAACTAAACACAGTGCTTTAAAAAGTATTGACAAATACTTTTGAGAGTATTTATTTTATAAAACAGCAGTTTCGTTCTTATTGACATTAAGGAAGTATGATAACTTTAAAATAATGTCACAGAATCATACAAAAGTAATCTGTTTTTATGGAATTATTTTCCATTACAGTTTTTCTGATAAGTGTGCACGTACAACCGAGTTTGGTGCTGTCCAGTGACGGCGTAGACAAGAGCTTAAATGTAGTTTAAAAAACTAATTACATACAACTATTTATTTCATTTAAAAAATAATAATTTCAGGTTAGTAATACACCAAAAAAACTGAGCCGCCCCCATTTAAAGTTACACCTTGTTTAAAGTATATCACGAATAATTATTTGTTTTGGAGGCACATTGTCTTCCAAAGTCTCACTTTAGTCTTTCACGTATCTCTTCATTTTAATTATTTCTCTTTAGCTAGATATTTTAAAGGTGGTACAAATTCACTAAAACATCTTTGAAATACTTTTAAATTTCACAGTTCAATATATATAGATATATTTCTTTTTAAATATTGCATATAGAACGAAGAAAAATATTAAAATGTGTAACGGTTACTTTTATGTTCAGGTTGAACATATCCGAGAAGTTTTTGTACAGTAATTTTACAGTATGTATGCGAATTACTTTTATACAATACTATTGTAATTTTGTTATCGCCACGTTCCTGACGACCTGTATATTGGTATTACTTAGTTTACAGACACACTATTTGATGTTTTACTAATAGGTATTTTTTTTGTAACTTGTAGGTTCAGTAATCATTGTAAATAAAGTATTTTGTTAGATGGTTAACAGGTTAATAAAGAAAATCAAATTGTTGAATCTTTTTTTATTTTACCTTAAATATGTCGTTATTTGATAAGGGATCCTTTCAGTATAAACATGGGAATTGCATTTTTTAATTTCAAATGTTTAAACAACGTCATTAGGCGAAAATTTTAAATCTAGCGCCAAATGTAATTTTTGGAATACTTTTGTCTATTGCGATGGTAACGTGCGCCCAACAACAACAGATATGAGGACCAGAGGCTCCATCTAACTTTTATTAAACAGTTTTATGGAAGTTAGTCTGCCAGGGGGCAGCGGCGAGCAACGTAGTCAGATCTAAGATGTCATGCCTTAAAAAGAGATAAATTGTTAGTTAAACTGTTATAAACGGGTAGTAGAAGTGGTAAATGTAACAAATAATAATGATAAATTTGTAATTTGTTAGATCTAAGGGCGTCGATCGTGGTGCCCCCTGAACTTGATGGCCTACAAACCTCCAAAATTGTGTTGAATTTACGCCATTTATCTATTTTTGTTACAAAACACAATTTTATATTTTTGCAAAACTATCTAGGTAATATTTACTGTTTACGTAGGATAACCTATAAACCCAACATGTTTGTTCGCACAACAGTTAGAAACCACCAAGGACTGTCCGACACATTCGCATTTTGTTAAACGTGTTCGTACAACGAAATGGGAAAGTAAACAATGTTTGTTATTTAGTCTTCCCTCCATCTTAAATTATCTATGGTCCCCTCTTCTGTGATATTCTATCCATTCTACGGGGATGCATTCTATGGTGAAATTTCTGCGTCCTCTTCTGTCAAGTGTCAATACTGTCGATTATTTAAATTATTATTGTATTTATAAATGAATGTTTGAATATGCATTGCATCATGTATGATTTTACAAAGATTTAATTTTGAATAATTTTTGAGCAGACCAAAGCAAACAATTAAACTGCATAAAATTCGGTGATTGTGTCACTTCTCATTTCACCAGTTTTGTGGACTAGGTGATCTTAGGTTGTGACAAGAATATAATGTAATTTTGCCTTCCAAATATCCAACAAAATGGAATTGGAAACTCTAAATCATTTAAATGAACAATCTAAAGGAAATAACCAGGAACCATTACCTGGCTTTCCCATGATTCCAAAAATTGAAACCGACTATAACCAATTATCGGACGACCAATTGTTACTGACCTGTCATGATTGTTTCAAAATTTTCACTACAATAAAAGAGTTGCAGTGGCACGAACGCGTCCACACTGGCAACTTATATAAATGCAGTAACTGTGACAAACAATATACGAGGCGAAATCACTTGCAAAGACATGAAAATTCACACACTCGGAGAAAAGTACATGTTTGCAAGATCTGCAGCAAGACGCTGGTGAGAATGGATCACCTCAAAAGACACCTGGTGACCCATTTGAAGGAGAAACCCTTTACTTGTAAGACCTGCAACAGGGCTTTCAGCAGGACGGAAAGCTTGCATAGACATATGCCTAGGTGTAAAAGTACGTTTCTGTTATGCAAAAATTTATTTCCAGTTTTAACAGGTTTTTATATTTAGGTGACGTTGTTTACCCTTGTGATACTTGCAACAAAACGTTCAATCGAGAAGATACTTTTGAGGTGCATAAAAAGATGCATGGCAACCAACCCAAGCTGCCTACAATAAAAGATCTCGGGAATATAGAAGAACACTACTACCAGGTTGATCAAGATGTTGATGCCACACTTTCTGATTACTCTGATGTGGATGACTGTTTTGAATCCAAAGTGGAGGTGACGGAAAGCATGGATGAGGATCGAAATAAGAAGGTAATAGATATAGGGTCGAATGACGATAATAGTATGGAAGAAGTAGCGGAGTGTTTAAAAAATGGAGGTGGTCACAAAAAAGACATGAAGGTTGAGGATACGTGGGAAATCAATAATATTGCGGGGGATGGAGAGAGTTTAAAAATTGATGAGGTGGGTTACACGAGTGTGGTGAAAGTAGAGGATACTTCAAAAATGGAGGAAAATAATCTACAACATACAGAAGGCGTAGAAAAAGAGGAAGTAGATTACACAATGGAGGTGAAGAAAGAGGATACTTCTGAAACGGAGGATAATATCGTAGAGGGTGAAGGAAGTGTAGAAAATGAAATTGATTATGTAGAGGTGAAAATAGAGGATAAATTGGAAATGGAGGATAATATTTTAGAGCATGGAGGTAACACAGCCGAAATAAGATGTGACGGTGAGTTAAAAAAATTAAAAAGTGATGTTTAAAATCAAATATTTCAGTTATTTAACAACTTCATATCAGTTTCAAACTCTTTTACAAAGGATAGACGTAAACTACTTTAAAAAGTATTTTTTTTTGCATTAATCAACTTTTATTACAGCTGGGGGATATCCTGAAGACTGTACGGATTCAGAATATCTCCCCAAAAAGAGTCTATCGAAAATCAAACGTGGTCGTGGTAGACCACGTAAAAACCCGCTTTCAAAAGCGGAAGTTCATAAATGCAACATATGCAATAAGGAATTTAGTAGGGCCAATATTTTAAAGACGCACATCACTTCTCATTCCACTCTTAAACCTTTCCGCTGCGATGTGTGTTCAAAGGGCTTTAATCGAAAGGATCACTTGGTCAACCATATAAAGTTGCACAATAAGGACAATGGTTTTGAATGTGACATATGCAAGAGGACATTTAGCCAAGCTGGATATCTGTCAATGCATAAGGCTGCAAGACATGACACCGAAGGAAAGGTTTGTATGTAATACAAAAAATCCCACTTCTGACAATTAAAGAATCCAAATTTTGCGTGAACTTTCTTTCAGATCATAGATGAGCAAAGGTATGAATGTTCCTTGTGCCTCAAGAGATTTAAGAGTGAGAAATACCGGGATATTCACGTTAACGGACATAACGGACACAGGGATTACCAATGCAATGTGTGCGAAAGAACTTATCTCACCAAGGCCCGCCTTATGGAACATATGAAATCCCACGGCGAACGTTTCAAGAAGTTCCTCTGCTCCGAGTGCGGCCAGCGGTTCATCAGGAACGACTATCTGGAAATCCACATGCGCCGACATCGGGGAGAAAAGCCATTTAAGTGTAAATACTGCGACAAAGGTAAGCAAATAGTGTAGAGACACCATCAGGCAAATATTTATTTTATATAACAGGCTTTACAAGAACGACGGATTTGACTATTCACGAGATAGGCCACACTGGGGAAAAGAGTCACTTATGTATGGTTTGCGGTAAAGGGTTTGGAAGGTACATTCCGTTTTGCCTCCAAAGACACTTAAAATTATTATATTTGACGTTTCTTAGGGCCTACAATTTAACGGTACACATGAGGACCCACACTGGAGAAAAACCGTATCAGTGCACATACTGCGTTGCTGCATTTGCTCAAAGTAACGATCTTAAAACTCACATTCGGACGCACACGAAGGAACGGTTCCGATGTGACCTGTGTAGCAACAGCTTCCTCGTGGGCCATTTGCTCACCAAGCACAAACGAACAGTTCATGGTGAGTACCGATAAACGGCAGTAAAATTAAAATCAGAAGTGGGGTAATTCTTTAGATGCACCCCGCTTCTGATTTTCGTAATAACAGTAAAAAAACAGTTGTTTATTCATACTAAGCACAATGCATATTATGCCCATTTCAAAAGGTCTTAGATGGAGATTCTGCATCCTATCTTATATAATATTTTACAGTATTTATTTTGTATTTCTATTACAAGTTTAACTGAAAGGTGGTTTTATAAATATCTTTTACAGTTTTTGTAGTCTGTCTTGAATGGTTTGGGTTTTTGTTTTTTCATAGAGCACGTGATAAGAAATTTTATGTTGCTGTGATGTTCGTGTGAAAAACTATGTTAATATTTTTTGATAAATTTCGTAAGCAAAATTACCTGATTTTTTTTTTTTAGGTTTAAATGTTATTGGTAATAAACAACGACTACAACCTGTCCAAAACAAGAACTTGGACAAACCATCTCCGCCTATAGTTCCTGTTTCCAGTTAATAGGAGATAAACGACAGTTTATTTTGTATCGGTAAATCGAAATTTAAATAATTTTTATCCTCGTTTACAAATTTTATTGAGAACACATTTTTTCTTCGATGTTTTCTTTTTCATATGCATTTGTCTTTGTATATACATATTCACAAATATAATGAGGTCACTATTTTACTACAAAATAACGTTTTTTTTTTGTGGTCTTGCAATGTCAGTTATATTTTCACTTCATGTATTTTTTATTCAGAAAAATGGAAATGCTCATCTAAAATATTTTTGGGTTACTTCACAACTTATTTTTAATTTTAAGTGTTCTATAGCAAATAGGCAACCAGCAATACATTTTTATGGATTTTATTACACAGTTTGTCTATGCACAAATTACAGACTTTCCCCCATTCTATCACAGATTTTCTATAAATGGACTTAATTTGAAACTCAAAATACTTTTTGTTGTAAAGAAATTTGTAAAATACGATTCCACTTATTCAAAAGCGGCAAATTACAAATTTCTTTACAACAAAAAGTTATGTCAGTTTCAAACTAAGTCCATTTTATAGAAAATCTGCATTAAAAAGGGGGAAGTCTGTTATTTGAGCATTAATTAATATTTAGACAAACTGTGTAATAACATCTATAAAAATGTATTGCTGGTTTCCTATTTGCTATAAAACACGAAACGACGAAATAGTAAAATATTAAAATGGGCAACAGTCGTTTTTGTGTTCGGGTTGAATTCAGGTACATCTGTTCATTTTTTGTACACTAATTTTATTTTGCAATTAGTTTTTTACATTTCATAAAATATGAGAAGTAAATCAGATTTTTTTTAACTTACCTCTCCATACATTTCCCAGAGTACAAATCTTTTCAATCTCCTGAGTAGATTTAGTGGTTACCTATCAAATTTGGGCGCCATCTAGTGAGAGTGAGCTCCTATTAAATTGTTTCAACTATTCTTGAAATCATCTACCGAGTATCCATTAAATTAATGATACTTTCGACTGTTTCCTTTATCAGAAATTACTTATTAGATATTTTCTTTGTTTCTCTAAATTTATAATTCTCTAAGTTACAATTAACCTGTAACTAATACACTTACAGGATCGTGAATGAATTCCAGAATCGTCTCTATAACGACCGTAGTTATAGAGATGCAAATGGAACTACTGCAACTTCACTTCGCTGAGTACGGTCGAATTTGATTTCAAATTTCTGGACTACCTATTCAAATCCTTTATCTAACAGCACAAACCAGTTTTACTGCATTAAGAGCAAAGTTATTGTTGAAAATCGGTTGATTTTCATGGAAAGTTGCGGTAAAGATGAGGTCAGGCAAAATCAGTAGAGACAGTTTTTAGAAGTAGCAGCAAACTTTATTTTTGACAGATATGTTTTAAAGATAACATTTTCACAAATAATCGGCAACATAATCAAGGACAGCTGTTATAGGTTCGTCAACAAATAGCAGGCGTATCGTTCTCCGAAAAAAATCCTTAGGACTATGAGACTATTATTATTATTATTACACATTTAAAGAATACGTAACATAAAAAAAGAGTACGAATGTCCAGGGGTTGTTTTAATACTTTTATTAAAGTTTGAGCAATCTAATGGTAGACCATTTTCAGCGCTTTTTTAACTGAAAAAATTTAAAGTTACGTTACGTTATTAGTACTTCGTTTCGTGTTGATTAGACCTTAACCCCTCAAATTGTATGGAAATTTGTGCAAGTGACGTTAAATTTTGATCTATAATAATTAATTTATAATGTGCATATAAAAAAGCTATTTTTTTCAAAAATTCATCTTTTTTTGAGTTGGGTGAAAAAATTTGAAAAAATTCTTAGAGGTTCTCAGTGGGGTAGAAAACAACAAAAAAGTTTCAGCCAAATCGAAAAGGGTCAGGGTTAAAAGTAGTCGATTTAGCGTGGAATGCCCCATATGTAAACTTTCAGATATAAGAACCTTTTTTTAATGGAACACCCTGTATATATTTAAAGGTATCTATAGAAGGCTTTTTTGCAATGCATCAATATTTTGTTTGGATATATTTCATTTATTATTAAAGATAAACTCATTGATCCTTCTACCAATAATGATAAATGAAATACACAACAAAAATAAATAGTCTGCTGATGGCTTCTGGCGATGAAAAACATTCCAATTCACTGTTAGATGTAGTGTCTCCAAATGCGGAACAACTGACCCCATTCTCTTTGTCACTGTTGACCCACACTATCTCCCTTCACATGCACTGTAGGTTGCCTACAATTCATGTATTTGTAATACATGAATATTACAGTGGCGGCATTCACAAGTATTAAAGTGCATTTTAAAAAACTAATTATAAATCGACTATTTATTTGAATAAAAAAAAAGAATATCAGATTCGTATTCCCCTAAAAAATTAACCTCCACTTAAAGTTACACCCTGTAGAAAGGTAGAAGGTCATCATTTGAGAACAAGACGATTGGCTATTATTTGATCTTGATCTGAAATCATAGCGCAAAAGAAGGTACTAATAATCTCTATTCAGATAACGACAAATTTTGAGGTTATTTTCCCTCCAAGCGTTGCTGAAAATGGTTTATATAAGGTGTTAGAAGTTTGACTGCCTTAATTTTAACAAACGATAGAATACATTAAAATAAACAAAAAAACCATATATGACATGGGTCCTAAACTCAACCAATTCCCAGAACAAAAATTATCAAAATTTCTGTAATAAATTTAAAATTCGATAAAATTCATATCGAGCAATGTGACAACGGCGCGGCAGTTTATTAATACGAGGTACTATGGTGTCCAGCAATATGCAATTCAGTTGGTATCTGGAATTGGACCGTGTTGGTGTGTTTTTTGTGTACCACTATTTCCTTTTCTTGAGGCGTTTTCCAGCTAGTGCGCGAAAATTGGATTCGAAGGTGTCGTGGGTGGACACTTTGAGCATATGTTGTAGCTTGTTTTGAACTTGTGCGTTTAAAAATACTGAATTTTGCTTTTTGGTAAGTACCTAAATTATTTTTAATACATATGATTATTTGGACAACGTGAATCTTTGGGTACTTTAATTACATAATATTCAAATACGTAATTTGATTAAAAGTTAAGTTCCTGTTTTAAGATATTCATAATTACTAAAATTCAAGCTAAAATCTAAAATCTAAGCACAACACTCTTCGTACTACAAAATCGATACATTTCATTTTATTTATTTAAAAACTGGAAAACAATTGTCTTGAAATTTACTAAATGTTTCAAAATAATAGCTGTTTACATTTTTTCCATAGGACAAGTCTGCTGCGTGAACACGTGGTGTGATGAAACTCCCCAATATTAACACTCGCAGTATTTTGAAAACTGTTAATCTTACACCACTGTAATATACAACTTTTTTGTTCATTTATCTCAAGCTGAAGTAATGTCAGTCAAACTTCTTACAGTATCATTCGATAAATAATGGCATATCAATTCCGAACAAAGTCGAATAAAAACTCGAATTAACACAGCCAATGTAATTGTGGCGTATAATTTTGTGTGTCGTCTGACATATCAAAACTGTTAAAATAATTAATTTCCTTGACGTTCTGTTAGTATTTATTCGTCTTATACAATATGACATTAGCTATCGAAAAAAACAAACATATTACACGATGACAAAAAAATATGCGGAATGTAAAATTGCGCTTACATTTAATAAATAAAATCACTTATAAGTAAGTATAACTTATCGTAATGAAGCGTAAGCCAGATATTTGTTTTCACGAGGGAAAGAAAGTTATAATTATTAGGTTATACGTACGAAATATATTAAACTTTATTTTTAAACTTTTCTAAGGTGAGTTTAAGTATAGGTGAAGTGAAACTATTCAGGTCGGGAATAGCAGGTTGACGTGGAGATTAGAAAGATTCTTGTCCTAGTTATGTCTATATTTTGTACATAGTAGCCAAAAATTCAAAATATTTTTTAATTTTTGTTTAAAAAATTGGGAACTCTCTTTAAGCCTGTTTTACATTTACCATTTTTTAATCAGTAAATAGGTTAAAAAATATGAGACCAGTATTTTTTCTATTTTCATATTGCCTCTAAATAATTAAAATATGCATCGTGACGTCATTAAGCGCAAATTTTAAATTTGGCATTGAATGTAATAATTTTTGGAATATCTTAGTCCATTGCAGATGGCAATTGGCTTATAAATTAAAAAAGTTATTTTGGCAAGTATCGTCGGACCCATAAAATGTTAAGTTTCGTAGTAAAATGTTCTAATCATGGTATTTTAAGTCTATAAATTACTTTTAGACATTATTTATAATTTTGTTTTGCAAACAAAAAACTGTCTAATTTGTAATAAGTCGCTCAATCTGGCAACGGTGGTTTTCTGATATTTCCATTAATTATTGCAAGATTGTACTAGTGAAAAATAAGCAAAAAATGGGTGTAAAAATTACTTTCAGCTATGCCACTTCCTCAGTGTGTGCTAACAGACATGATTTTCCATATTTTTCGGTTAGTAAAGTAAAATAAAATTTCAAATTAAAATAGAGTCCAATAAAATTAAATTTTTACGTGCCAAAATTTAGTTCAGTAAACTAACACGCAAAAATTAGGAAAAATTCCGTAAAATTGTATGAATTACTATACCCCAGCTGAATGTTAGGGCTTCATTTTAAAAATGGCGTCCAAAAGTTAGTTTTTTTTTTATTAAAAAAAATTTAGAAAAAAATGTTTATTTTAGACAAAAGTTTTTATAACAAAAATTCTGAGCTCAGCCCGATGTCAATTGATAACAAATGTATTAGTTATTGCAAAAAAAACGGCTAAAAATAGAATTTTTTAAAAACTTCTCTTTTAAACAAAAAATGATTTTTTTACGAAACATTCAGAATATGTAGTTCTTGGCAAGTAGAATAAGTACATTTTTGTAAAATTGCACAATATTTGATAGTCTTGCAAAAATTTTTTCGAAGACATTTTTTTCAAGTTACAATAAATAACACAGTAATGCACTTACGTGACCCATCTTGGGCTTAAAATTTTCTCTAAGAGTTGTACTTTTCGGAATGGCATTAATTGCCATTTAAAAGCTGACATTTTTTCACGAATTTAAAAAAAAATGTTGACCTACGACCAACAGGAGTCGAGAATTTTTTTTTTTTCAAAAAATCACTACGACCTCATTTATTATTATTAAGGTCTGAAATTTACACATGTTGCAGTTGAATACTTTTACTTCAATATAAAAATTAGTCCGCTACGATTGACACTTTTTTTTTTACAGTAAACTTAATTTTGTTGGGCGCCATAAAATGCTTGCTCGGCTCGACGCGTTGACGCACGTAGTGGGGGAAAAAAACTGTGACTCAGCTGAGTTCATTATGTAGGATCGACAAATTTAATTTTTTTTATGGTTGAAAAAAACCCATTGTTTAGTGACTTTTTTAATGTTTGTTCACTGGTACCAACTTTAGTTGTTTGTTACTTCAGTTACTATGATTCATTTTTATTCTAAAAGTTGGTAGCCTTGTCCCAAAAAGCCCGAACTCCCTGATAACTTTTCAGTATTGACGCCCATCAAAAAAGTTTCAGTTAAAGGACACTCACAAAATCAATATTCTTAAGTTCCCAGATCAAACCAAGGTCACTCTGAAAATATTAAGTTGAATAAGCAATTTTTTATGTCAGCAATCAATGGAGCACAAAGTTTTATGTCTGAATATGGGGTTAGAATTTTTTTTATTCTATGTCCTTGCAGGACTTTTGAAGGTCAAACACATTTTTCTTTGAATAACTGGACAAAAATGTTTCAGGCGAAATTTGTAGGATTGTGAATAGCAAAATAAATGGTGACCTTGGATTCGACCTTCACAAGTTGCAGGGTCAAACTAAGGTTAACTTAATATCAAGTGGAATACGCAATTTTTTATACCAACAATTGATAGAGCGGCAAATTTTCTGGGATCCTGAAAATGACGGTGAAATCAAGATGGCTGACGAAATTTTTGAAAGTTAACCGATTGTCAGTAAATGTTATATACGGAGGTTTTCGAGGTCGCTGATCACGAATCCGAGGTCAGATTTTCAAAATTCAAGATGGCGGATCCAAGATGGTGGATGGGGTTTTTTAAATTTAATCCATGAGGACCGAATTTGATATACGGGGGTTTTGGGGGTCACTGACCCCACATTCGTGATCAGCAATCCCAAAAACGACCGTATACCATCTTTGATGCAAATCGACTTATTTTAAAAAAATTCGTCCGCCATTTTGAATTTCGCAAATTTGACCTTGGATTCGTGATCAGCGACCCCAAAAACCCCCGTATACAACGTTTGGTGCAAATCGGTTGATTTTGGAAAAATTCGTCCGCCATCTTGATTTCGCCATTTTGAAATTTTTGAAATGGTGAAGGTCATATATGAACATAACATTTTTCGGGGTCAAAAATTGGAATATGCAAAACAGTTTTGGATCTAAACCTAATTTTAGAACAATGCCCCTTGCACGCCCTTTTTAGCTAAATTTTCGCCCATGTCAACCCCCCGACGAGAACGCATTAGCGTAGCATTTAGACTATTAAGAAACTTTTACTTTATAAACTTTATGACTACCATCACTGTTTCATATTTAAATAACTATAATCTCTTTCCTATTTTATCCTATCTACAATTTAAACAGGCGTACCAAAGTCGGGGTCACCCACCCCGTCTGCGTTAAGCGAATTAGCGTTATAAACATATCTCGCGAGGAGCTTCTCCTTCCTCTGTTCGTTCTCCAGCACTTCGGTGTAGTCTTCGTTCGGGCACAGTCTCAAGGCCTTGCCGACTCTGAGGTTCTGCCCGTGGAGCGAGAAGTACTTTTTTGTACCGGTCGGCTTACTTATGGAAACGTTGGAAGCCGGCTGGTCTGCGACGTTCGTGAAATTCTTTATAAATATGTCGGAGAGGAGGTTGTGTATATTTTCTTCGAACTGGGTGCTGGTTTCCGGCGCGTAGACCGAATTGCACTTGACAAGCGTGGCTTTGTCTGTAGGTTCCGTTTTGTTTTCAACGTCTCTAGGCTTAACGTCATGGGTATCGACTAGGAGAGGGGGCTCGTCTCCCAGTTCCGAGGCCGTGGTGGAAATATCGGAATAGCCGTCGTGCTTGTTGAAGATGCTTTGTAACGTTTTGACTCCGAAGTACTTCTTCTTGTGCTTCCGTTGCTTTTTGTACTCCCGGTTGGGTTTGTGCAAGGGAGAACTGCCGCAGCTCTCCACCGAGTTCAAGAGGCTCTGGTCGCTTTTTGGGTTGGACAGGGAGTCATTCGACGCGTACAGCTTGGGCTCGTCGAACAACTCGTCCACTTTTTCTATTTCCAGTATGTTGGTTTCGTAGTCGAAGTTCGTTTTCTGCGGGTTGGTATCCGTCTGGAGGTTTTTGGGGCTTTGTGAGTCGTTCGAGGCTAAGTCGGTGGATAGTATCTCCGAATCCAAGTAAACGTCCGTGCTCGTTTGCATCGGGGACGATAGGTTCTCGGAATTCAGCGAGTTTGTCGACGTGTTGAAGTTATCGTTTATGTTGGAAAAGATATCCACTTTCTTGAAGTTCTCTAACTTTATGATGTTGTTGGTGGAGTTGTCGATGAGAACCAAGTCGGTTGTATCTATGTTGTAGATGTCATTTGTTATTATTTTAGTGGTTGTGTCGGGGGATTTGTTGTTATTCGAGTTGCGGTTTATAATGTTGCTCAGTTTTTCGTCGGTTGTGTGTTTGTACTCTTCTTCGTTCCCGTTGTTGGTGTTTAAGTTGTAGTTATAATTGTCGCTATTGATTATATGGGTTTCCTCTTTGCCTAGAAACGTCGGTGACTTTTTCTTCTCGGGGCTGTTCGACGTGCTCCTGGACAATCTGAAAGAGTCATTTTACCTTTTTTTTTCCAGCTCTTTCGACACGCCGTGCTTTTTTCATGCAGAAAATGATAACAGTGCTACTAAAAATCCTTCGTAGTGGAAGACAGATATGTTTTACGAAATAATTAAAATTCAATGAAAAGTTTTCCGTTTCTGTCTTACACCCGAAAGCAATTCTACTTTTAAGACTTGTTCTCGAAAGGGCAGAAAGAAACGTAAACTAATAAAAACAAATTTATTACTCTTACGTCATAAACAATAATAAACAAAAAAGTAGCGTATATAGAGATAACGATTATATAGTGCGTACTTAGTATAACAGTTGGCCTTAAGATTAATTAAAAAAAAATATACAACAATGGAATCTCCCATATGAACACATTCACAGAATGATTGCACATGCAGGACAAATATTTAAATCTACTCAGGCTTCTTTGGCAATCTCGTTCCGGCATAACCTAATTATCGTTCCCCTAGGTTCACACTCACCTGCTCGCAGGCGTGGAATCTGGTGTTCTGGGGGCCGTGGGGGTGTTTATCATCTCCTCTGTGCCCCTGGGGTTATTTAAGTTGTTTGTGTCGCACACGTCCTCATCGAAAAATCTATAAGGGCGATATTCGATTATTACACTTGATGTCGTTAAATACAGGGTGTTAAGATACAGACACCAGAATGACTGTGTTTGGTATCAGTCACGATTTTTATTTCGCCTTTTTGCCGCAACTGAGGCTTTTGATAATTTCAAGACTTTACAAAAATAGAATGTTTTCACGCAAACAATAAAGTTACAGATCGGCCAAAAACATCTACAGTAACCAAAACAAGGAACTTGGAATTTGTCCAAAATACGCCACAAGACAAAGAGTGAAAATATTCGACACGCATTCAAATCTAGCGAAAAACGACAAAATTTGGCACCGGTGGTATTACTCGGATTTGAGAAGATAAAGCGGTGAAAATAATCATAGCAAGATTAAAACAATTTAATAATTATAAATAAATATAATTTTAAAAAAAAAACAAGTTATAACAAACTGGCAGAGAGCGATCTGCTATTTCATAGGTATTACGAGAGCAAGATTTATGTCACTGCTATGGTCCAGGAAAATAAGGAAAAAAACGAGCGAACTTTTTTTTACTGAGATTTTTTTATAGAAAAGTGTAGGTTTTGAGATATAAATGATTTTTCGTGTTTTTTTTTTTTTGGCCAAAAACTGCCAATACTCACAAGATACAGTTTTTGGAAAAACAGTTTCAAATAAAAGTTGTTCAATTAACCTTCCTACAAAATTCCTCCTATGAAAAATTTCGATTTTCTCAATAATTTTCCCGTATATTTTTTAAATGAAGTACAGATTATATGAAAATGTATGTTTTGTAGCCAAAAAAATTGCGAAAAATTTTATGGCGCCAACAAAATTAAGTTTATTGTAAAAAAGAAGGTGTCAATCATAGCGGACTATTTTCTATAAGTACAGTTTTCCGGGTTTGAATATTTATAAGCATCAAACGTATCATTTTATAGCTTTTCGAGGATGTTCATTACGAATTAATTATGTGTTTCAATATTGTCTATAAAAATCTGTTTAAAATTTTTTTGCGAAAGCATTAAAGCAGTTGTATATAAGAAACCCAGAAGATTGTTAAATATAATAAACAGAAAAAGTTGTTTTTTTTCAATTATAAATAAATTATACTGATATAATTTTTTTTATTATACCTTTGCGCTCCAAAAAAAATCCTTTCCTATTTTCATCAAATTTAAATTTTCAATTTCGTTATATTACAAATTCCAAAGAAAATAGATTTTTCTGGAAAATATTAAAAAGCGCATAATTAATTCGTAATGAACACCCCCGAAAACCTATAAAATGATAGGTTTGATGCTAATAAATATTCAAACCTTGGAAAACTATTAAGATTTTCCAAGAATTTTCTGCAATTTTTTATTCACTTTTGTTATTTTGACCATTATTTTGGCTCCAAAACAATTTATGGGAAAATTATTGAAAAAATTGAAATTTTCATAGAAGCAATTTTGTAGGAAATTTAATTTTGAACAACTTTCATTTGAAACATTTTTCGAAAAAATGCATATTCATTGAGATATTGGCAGTTTTTAGTCAAAAAAACCAAAAATCATGTTTCCTGAAAACAAGATTATTTTTTCATATCAACATGGGTCCGATTTCGCTTCGTTCCTTAGCTACAGGGTGTCAAAGTTTTAAAGTTTTTTTCAAAAATCTAGATTTCTACTTGGAGGAAATTAAATGAAATTTGGACAACTAACTATTTACAACTGAATACACATTCCTAGGTCAAGACCTTATTTGGACGTAAAATTTCCTGCTCTTTCCAATTCCGCACTAAAAAATAGGGGTTCCCAATTGAAAAATTAATTTTGACCTTGAAGCTCAAGGTCAAGGCACTCCTGACGAGTTATTCAGGGGTTTCCACACTTTTTTACTTACCTAAAATGGAAGCCGTCTTCCTCTAGGGAGTTGTCGCTGTCATCGGCAGCTATGTACTGCACCTGCAACGTACAGTCGCCGGTCTGCTGCTGCAGGATGCCCACAGCTTCTCTGTGGCAGGCGTTTCTGAGATCGATCTCGTTGACGAACANTATAATTTTAAAAAAAAAACAAGTTATAACAAACTGGCAGAGAGCAATCTGCTATTTCATAGGTATTACGAGAGCAAGATTTATGTCACCACTATAGTCAAGCAAAATAAGGAAAAAAATTTGCGAATTTTTTTTATTGAGATTTTTTTATAGAAAATTGTAGGTTTTGAGGTTAGAAAACGTATGTTACACATGCAAACACCAGCAACATATAACGTTTTGAGATATAGATGATTTTTCGTGTTTTTTTGGCCAAAAACTGCCAATATCTCAAGATACATTTTTTGGAAAAACAGTTTCAAATAAAAGTTGTTCAATTAAATTTCCTATAAAATTCCTCTTATGAAAAATTTCGATTTTCTCAATAATTTTCCTGTATATTTTTAGATTATATGAATATTTATGTTTTGGTCAATTCATTTTTAAATAACAAAAGTGAATTAGAGGAAAAAATTTGTCCGACAAAATTAAGTTTATTGTAAAAATGAAAGTGTCAATCGTAACGGACTATTTTCTATAAGTACAGTTTTCCGGGTTTGAATATTTATGAGCATCATATGTTTCATTTTATAGCTTTTCGACGGTGTTCATTACAAATTAACTATGTACTTTTCAATATTGTCCAGAAAAATCTGTTTGAATTTTTTTTGTGAAACAATAAAGCATTTGTACATAAGAAACCTAGATATAGAAGCCAATAAATAAACAAAATTATACTGATATAATTTTTTTTATTATACCTTTGCAGCTCCAAAAAATTCCTTTCCTATTGTCATCATATTTAGATTTTCAATTTCATTATACATATTACAAATTTCAAAGAAAATAGATTTTTCTGGTAAGTATTAAAAAGCGCATAATTAGTTCGTAATGAACACCCCCGAAAACCTATAAAATGATACGTTTGATGCTCATAAATATTCAAACCTTGGAAAACTATTCCATTGGACTATTGGAAAGATTTTCCAAGAATTCTCCGCACATTTTTTTTTCTCTAATTCACTTTTGTTATTTAAAAATGAACTGACAATTATTTTGGCTTCAAAACAATTTTCACATAATCTGTACTTCATTTATGGGAAAATTATCGGGAAAATCAAAATTTTTCATTGAAGCTATTTTGTAGGAAATTTAATTTTCAACAACTTTTATTTGAAACTTTTTTTGAAAAATGCATATTCATTGAAATATTGGCAGTTTTTGTCAAAAACGCGAAAAATCATGTATACAGGGTGTTTCAGAAAACATGGGCCAACATTCAGATTCAGATTCCTAACCTAAAAACAAGATTATTTTTATTTTTTCAAATCAACATGGGTCCGATTTCCCTTCGTTCTTTAGCTACAGGGTGTCAAAGTTTTAAAGTTTTTAAAAAAAAATCTGGATTTCCACTTGAGGGTATTAAATGAAATTTGGACAATTAACTATTTACAACCGAATACACATTCCTAGGTATTATTTCGTTCAACATGAATTACAGGACCGGGCTTAATTGCAAGCCCTCACTTTAATCAAATAAAATATTGGTTCTTCATTGGGATTTCTAATTAAAATGTGCTCGGAAATTAAAATTTTGGGACACTAGCAACATTTCCTATAAAATCTTTACAATTCATAATTCTAGATAAATAAATAATTGTTTGTTTATATTGCATTTAAAATACTGAAAAATCGAGGGAAAACGAAACATTTTTAAATGTCAATTTTTAATCAAAACTGAGCTAGAATTTAACCAATGTAATTATAAATTGTAAATCTGAACGAAGAACCAATTTTTTCTTTGATTAAATTCAAGGGCTTGCAATTAAGTCCGGTCCTGTAATTCATGTTCAACATAATAAAACCTAGGAATGCGTATTTGGTTGTAAATAGTAAGTTGCCTAAATTTCGTTTAATTCACACAAGTGGAAATCTAGATTTTTGGAAAAAACATATTTTATTTTAAAACTTTGACATCTTGTAGCTAACAAACGAAGTGAAATCGGACCCATGTCGATATGAAAAAATAATCTTGCCTTTAGATTAGGAATTGGCTCCCGAACGTTGGCCCATGTTTTCTGAAACACCCTGTATATACAAGGTGTCACGTTTAAATATGACACAAGCCTGTAACTTCTTAATTTTTTGGCCGATTTCAAAATTTTTTATTTTGGAATGTAAAAAGCTGCCCTCCGTTAACGGATTGTATTCACATATCGAAATACCGAAGTCAGAATTTTATAAGTAGTGACATCTATTAAAGAAAAGGCAAACGACGAAAACAAAGATGACCACCGGTCGCTGAACTACAAGTGGAAGTGGATCTTATTTGTGGAAGGGTAAAACGGGCGGTGACTATGAAACGTCTGCATTATAGACATCCTTCTCTATCGCACAAATTTCTATGACTTACTTTATCGCTCTCACGTAACGGCCGATGAACCATGGGGACTTTCCGAACCTGTATATTTACTTACCTAAAATGGAAGCCGTCTTCCTCTAGGGAGTTGTCGCTGTCATCGGCAGCAATGTACTGCACCTGCAACGTACAGTCGCCGGTCTGCTGCTGCAGGATGCCCACAGCTTCTCTGTGGCAGGCGTTTCTGAGATCGATCTCGTTGACGAACAATATGGCATCTCCTATGTACAGCTGTTCCGACAAAGCAGCTGGACCGTTGGGCTCCAGTTCCGATATTAAGATCGGCACGCCGTGTTCTCTGCCGCCCTGAAATTCATTTTTTATCAGTCGTACTAAAGTCAAGGATTTTATTTTAACTTACCGTAATACTGATTCCCAAACCTTGGTCAGGTTTCCTCTTTACTATCACAGTCCTAATGTCGCCGAAGTGCTCAGTCCCATCGGTGACAGTCTCGGGTTCGGGTTTCGGACATTTCTCGGAACTGTTCAACGAGCTGTTCCTCCTGCAGGCCCTTACTACTGTTTTGTGCCTCTGGAGTAATATCTCAGACTCCAGTTGCCTCCAGAGCTTGTCACGGATGTCGCCTCGCATTTCCCTACCTGATAAAACCTTTAAAATTCAGTACGAAACTACCGATAAAGAAATACCTAGAAGTTGTAGCTGCTGTATCCTTCCCGCTAGCTCTTTGTCCAAATACTTGGCGGCTAACTTCGCCCCGTACACTTCACTGGTGAGGGCGAGAACTTCGTTCCTCAACGAGGCATTTTCTGAGCGTAACTGCGATGTCTCAGCTTTGTACTGGGCGGGCTCTATAGCTGCGGGGCTGAATTTAAGCTCTTCGGATTCTTTTTTAACTGCAACAAAGCATGACTCAGGTATTAGAGGGCTCACTTCTGTCCCTTGAAGAACGTTTCCAGCCGAACAAGACTCACCTATCCTAATGGGGCTTTGCCTAATTTCGGCTTCTAGTTTTTTCTTAATGGCACTCACATCGGGTTTGAGGTGTTGATCCTGTCTCTTGCTTCCGAGGCTGTCGGGCAGTTTGGATAGCTGGGAGGAATGCAGCTGAAGAAGCAAATTGTGAAGTTCGCTTTCGAGGACGTCCTTCTTCGATTTCGATTCTATCAGCTCGGCGCGCATGTGTATTAACTCTGCCTGCAAAAAAAAATGTATGAAATAATCGCACAAGGTGTAATTGTGTTTCTACAGAAATGTGGTCTATTTTGAACGTTTATAATTCTGTAAAAAAAAAGTTAAATAGAATAGACCTAAACTCCACCCCTTAGACGGGGGTAGCAATTTAAAGTGACAAATTTTATAGTATGAGTATTTAGGTGTACACACATGAGTAAATAGATAAGAGGATTCACTGGATAGGGCGGACGGAGCATGCATTCGCTGAGGCCATCTCGTGTTGGTGTGGCAAAACATTGTCCTTTATAGAAATTGTTAAACAGCAATCTGCAACCAGAGATTGAATCTGTATTGCCAATCTTTTAATTTTTAATCAATAGAAATAGAAAATAGAAAGTTTCAGATTATAGTATTTAGTCTATGTTCAAGTATCAGGCGGGTTGTTGAGTTTTGTGCATTAATAAATTTGTTTCATTTTAGATTAACGTAATAATAATATTTAAATGTTTTGGAATTCTTAACAGAATGAATTTATATATTTGTCACACATTTAAATCACTGCTTTAACTTTTTCATTTAGCCAAGTAATAATTAATGTGTTTCACAAGTAATGGGTCATAAAACAGCTGTTAATGGTTCACCTTAATGTTAATTATCAACTTAAACTATTAGCAACTGTTTTGTGTTTTATTATGAAATATTTTTTATTCTTAGTGTATTTTGTTAGATTTAATTTTACCGCGATTATGGTTCAGAGACATCTATTAGACAGTAGAATTAAAGGTTACTCTAATTGTGTTTTCCCATACAGTTTCCTTAATTACCTATTCTGTGGTCTGCGGTTTCCGAGTGTGTCGTTTGCCACACCAGCTACAGATGGCATACTCTGTCGCTGCTGTCGACAGAAGACAATAAAATCCTCTCATTTATTTACTCATATGGGTATATGTACTGAATCGAAGGTAATCCTCCTTTCATAAATCGTTTGTACTAAAATTTGGTACACATAGTTTGCAAAGTAATGTGATTAACTTGGAAACTAGCAAAACGGAATATGCTCCCAAACAAATGACAAGACAATAGGACCTTCCAGCTTACCCAAATAAATAATTTTTATTATTATCACAAGCGCTTTTATAGACATTTTTAAAAACTGGTAAGTTACGGATTATAATTCATAATACGACCAGAATAATAATGCAAGCACAACCAGATAGTGCAGTTGCAGATTTCTCAAACTTTTTTTTTTGGTAAAAAACGTCAATATTGTTCTTTTCTTTCTTTTATATGTTACATCGGTCACGTGTCGACTATTTTTGATGAGTTGTTCTGAATGAACCTATTTTAGACATTTTTTGGAAGTGGTTGGACATATTTGGTCGCAATTTGAAATCAGTGCAACAAAAGACGCATATATTCGGAGTCAAATTTAGACAGTTATTCTGCAGGAAATTAATTTAAACAAAACATATCCTAAAGGGAACTGGAAAAGCCTACATTATGGACACAGACATTTGGAGAATACTTTCTTCTCAAACCAAATCCGAGACTACATCGATTTACTTAGGAAAATGCCAGTGGCGTTTTTCGGGAAACACCGCTACAAAAACTGCCTACGTTCAAGACGGTGCACATTATCGAAGCCGGCCGCAATGGTTCCCAGAGGGGACCACTTGAATTCGAGCGCAAAAAAATCGCAGACACTCAATAAAACGTGATGCAAAACAGATCGCGGGTTTTAAAAAAAGCTCTTGACCGTGTCTGGTCCATTTTCAAGGTCCCCGAGTGTGCAATTTGTTTATGGTTGATTAATTATTTGGGATAATAGAATACCATCTTGGTCACAAACAATGCCTCGATTTGCGGAAGTAATTTTTGGAAAAAGATCTAGTGAGACTGTCGCGATAGTAAAGTGTTATTCACTGTCACTGGAAGTGATCGAAAGGTACCGTTTTTCTTATGATTTTTTCAAAATCTCTAGATAGATCAAGTACCGTAACCAACTGCTTTTGTTTGTCCCAAAATGGCGCTTTGACATAAGTCAATTTGTACTATTTACGTCAAAGTACTATCAAAATTAATTGTTGCAATATATCTATATATCAAAATATTAGGTTCAAAATATTGAAAATCCAAGTATATTTCGAGGATGACATTGGGGATTTTGTCTCCAAATGGCAGTTGATTGCGGTACTTTATCAAAATCTAATGACTAGTTTTCTGATTATAAAGTCTCCAGAATGACAGTTTATCAATTGTTGTGGCAACACTTTTGTTTCCAGTGGTACACGAATGATGTATCATCTAAAAGAATCGGCGCTTTTGATCGCTATGCATGGGAATAAAAATTGCTTGATACGTGCAGTTCTTTTTTATTGTCGATTTAAAAGGAAATGTATTAATTTAGGTGATAACATGTAAAACATTAGTAGCAATGGTGGTAAAGTTTCAGTGTTCAGGGTACTTAAATTAAAATTAAATAAGTTGCAGAACAAATTCGTTTTAATATTTTTATCTGGTGGCATATACAATACAGAAACAATTCTAATACCTTTTACTTGTCTGAATACCAAATAAGAGGGATTTTTATATTATGAGAAAATGGTGTTTTAAGTAGCCAAAATTAAAATGTTTCGAAAAATATGTGCATTTTTGAGCTAAATCCTAATAAGTGTAGCAGTGTTTAGTTTTAGAGATACAGGCTGTTCATGTTGAAATCCCTGAAAACGGAGCGGGTAGGCTTGGATATAATTTTGCTCCAACCTACTCGATGTGAAGTTTAATTAACAATAACACAAGAATTTTTACAAAAAATTAATTTTTATTCCAAATTTCGGTCATAAGAAAAAATTATTTTAATTACTAAGAAAAATGGGGCAAAATTTATTTAATTATTAAGCTCACCATTTTGTCTTGGAAATATTCGGAAAACAGAACTTCCATTACATTTTTTATTATGTCAATTCTTGTCTTCTGCAGACCCTAGTTAATTCTAGAGGGGGTGTTATAAGCTAGCTGATTGGTAGAATTAAGTGTAACGGGTTACAGTCGAAGTTCTGTGAACGAAGCATTAGCCCGCATTAGCTCTATCTCTCTCACACACGTCTGTGCGATTTGCGATTGTCGTTTATATTGGCAAAATGGCAATCGGGCAGTCCAGTAGTTTATAAGGTCTATGGTACAGAGACGCTGCTTCCACACTTTAGAAATATTGATTGTTGTTTGACAATATATAAACAATTCGATCGATACCAACGACACTATTTTCAAATTATTTAAGAAACTTAATTAATGCAAATTAGGTTATGTTATGTAATTCGGATCACAAATGACCATTATGGGTACAGCTCTACTTATCAGACAATAATTGACAATGAATTTTTACTGAAGTTTCACAAAGTAAAGTTCTTAAGTTTTACAACTAACTGTGAGCTGTGAGGTAACTTCGATGCGATAACGTCGAATTTTGATTACCCGAGACACGGTTGAAGGCTATAATTTCTAATTACGTGTCATTAACACACACCATAACTCCTCTAATAAATCCTTAATTAAATGATTTTCTGCAAGATCCAAGTTATTTAAACATAATTCTCACAATAATTGACTGATCGTTTGGAATTTGGTAGATCTTAAGGCAACAAATAATATAATTGAAACAGAAAAATATAAGAAAATCAGCTCAAGCTGTAATATGGATGTATTTATATGAAGGAGCAGAATAAGTCCTGAAAAACGTCGAGGCGAAATACACCTTAGTCCAAAGTTGCTTCATTTGTGCGATACAGGGTGTTAACCGAAATATCTTGCCAGTGATTGATTTATAGATCAAATATTCCTACATTCCGAATAGTATAGGTATAGGTAAACCTTCCGTAACTGTAATAATGCCGGTTTTAGCATCTATTTAAACTCTCGTGGAAAATGGAGAGCAAAAACTTGACGCCATGGTGATTGACAGGTCGTATACTTTATGTGCATGTGACTCACGCAAAAGACTAATATTGGGACTATATCTGGCTATGATAAGGGATGCACGGGTAAACTTTACAACAATTCATAGCAACGCATTCGTGTTTGGTTTGTAACTAGAAAGCAAATAGCCGCCAGATAAGAGCGATGGTATGGGTTAAATAATAATAGTTTCCAGATCCATCTCCGATGGTGTAGGCATGGGCGTAGCTAGGAGGGAGCAAGGATGTGCTCCACTCCAGAAAAAAAAAGATCTATTATCGTCTATCATATCGGCATATCGGTAAGTCGCTGACTGTGTGATCTTTTTTATTTAGAATAAAATCAAAACGTTTCAGATTTTTAAAATTTTATTCGGCAAGTATGTGAAGATTGCGAGTGCTTTTTTTTTAGAGGCTCCATAGAGTTTGCAGCCTTGGGCTGGGCCTAGGCAAAAATTCTAGCTACGCCCATGGGTGTAGGGATATTGGAACGTGGTGTTAAAGAATTTATAAGTATATGTCGTGGAAAAGTTCTTAATAAACTTTTTCCTTAAGAAATAATGAAGAAAATTAATAAAAGTTGAAGAGAAAAAGGGTACAAATGAGACACTACTGCATTTAAAAATCAGAAAAAATGTGGTTCGAAATTCGTAGAATTGATCGGAAAACTTATATTTTGCACACTGTCAAATATTTTGGTTCTAGCTATTGCCATCTCAAAATTATTACAAATTTTAACAGAACACCTTTTTTCTAAAATTTAATGATTGTTCTAAATAATTTGGCAACGCTACTACTGAATGTGCAATTATTTACACCATCATATGCGCAATTTTACAAAACACATGGCTATTTTACACCAAAAAAGAACAACAATAGAGCTACTGTGCTTATACAGAATTTTATGCCCGAGAGAATACGGTGATCATTTTGAACAATTTCTACAACTCATCAGTACAAATTGAATGTTATTTCTGCTGTTCCGTTCGTTTTTCTATTAAATTATTCATACTGCAAATTTTTTTTCAAGTTTGACCTTTAAATTCATTGCCAACTTTTAAATTTTCGATGATTTTAAATAACAACTACAAAACATATTATTAGTTATTCGTGTTTTTGTTGAAAACGACAAAGTTTTCTGAAAACTCCTAGCAAGAATAGGAAAAGTTTTATAGTGGTTTGGTCTTCAAGTGAGGAGAAAAACTCTAAATAGCATGGAAAACTTTATTCTACTAATTTCGCTGGTAACACGTGACACAACCGAGCAGAAACTATGTCTCAAGACTTCTTGTTCGTGCCTCGAAATGTTTTCGATTTTATCCTTGTCCCCAGGTACCTACTCTTATTATCCTATCCTAATTAACACTTATCCGGGTCATTACCTACTCGGTTTGTGCTTATGTACCCTAATAAACAACAACTAATTTATGTTTACAGCCTGCTTATTCTAATCTCATTTGCTAAATACATTTATTTGGAATAATCTCGGATAATTCAAAGTACAATTTATATGGATCGTAAATTCCCAGAAAGCAAAATATATTTATTGGGGCAGGTACTAAATGTAATTGTAGCGTACCGCTACAGTTTTAGAATTAAATTTCTCATAAAATAAAGTAATAATTTTTAACTTCGCCAACGGGTTAAAACACGTTTTAATGGTGCATCATCCCTTATCAACCCTTTAAAATGCTTCAATTAAATTCTTCTTACTGTGGATGCTCTTGGTACACTCACACCGTTTACTGGTTGGTTTTTCTACGTTCAAGTATAACTGAGATTTTGATTAGTAGAATACGGAATGACAATACCAATATTTGCCTGTCAAGGCACATTTGAAGATATTTTAACGATTGAAAATGTAAGTAAACCGCAAATATTTGAGAAAATTGAAACTGGAACTCCTACAATGCTTAATCGGTGAAAAAATACAGGGTGTTCCATTTGAATTTAAAAAGTTTTGACGGTTTTAAGTTTTCAAAATGTAACGTGAAAAATGAGACACTTAGTATAATTTTCTTCAGGTAATTTTGATAGCGGAAGGTAGTGCATCTTATGTTCTTTGTGTATTCCTAAAAGCAAGTGAAAGCTCCCAGAACGAAGAATAATAAAAAGCATTGTTATTAGGCCAGTTATAGCTTCAATATGTTTATACTCTGTTTGGAAATGAAAGAGAGTAATAAAACCCAGACATAAGAACCGGCCATGGGCGTGCTAATATTTCGTTTCAGGTAATTATCGGGTAACACTAATGCTAACAGGAATGACAGGGATTGGAAAATCGACTATCTACAGACTTTTAAAGGAAACAAAAAATGAACAAGATACTGTAAATCCCCCAAAATCATCTACAGGGAGGTCAAAAGTCGTTATAGATGATTTCTTCAAAAATGTCATTCGCAGAAAAGTACACTCATTTTATTTTAAAAAAGAAATACCAACGCTAAACAAAATTTTAAGTGAACTTTCAGAGGACAACGATTTGCCAAAAATCAGTAGAAGCAAATTATGGGCCGTCTTACGAGAGTTGAATTTTTGCTGGGAAAAGCAGAACAGGAAGTCAGTTCTTATCGATAAAGATGAAATTATTTGTTGGCGAAGATCCTACTTAAGATCAATTAGAAAATTCCGTGACGAAGGGAGGAATATTTATTATCTAGACGAAACTTGGGTCAACGAGGGATATACTGTAACAAAAGTATGGCAAGATAAAAATGTAAAAAGTTTTCGACAAGCATTTTTGGATGGACTTTCAACAGGGTTCAAGGCACCTTCAGGTAAAGGGCGAAGATTAATAGTGACACATATAGGTAGTGCCAGTGGTTTTGTAGATGGCGGTTTACTTTTATTTGAATCTAAAAATACAGGTGACTATCACGAAGACATGAACGCAGATGTTTTCGAAGAGTATTTTACACAGATGTTGGATCTTATTCCTCCGGGGTCTGTAATTGTCATGGATAATGCCAGTTACCATTCACGGCAGACCGAGCGGACGCCTACGACTGCTTGGAGGAAAGCCGATATAATTCAATGGTTATCCGGAAAAAACATTTCTTTTGAAACAAATATGGTGAAAAAGGAACTTTTGACACTTGTCAATCTTAATAAAGATCAGAAAAAATATGTTATCGATGAAATGGCAACAAATCGCCAAATAACGGTACTACGGTTACCACCTTATCACTGTGAACTTAACCCAATCGAATTAGTCTGGGCGCAGGTAAAAGGAGATGTAGCGCGAAATAATACGACGTTTAAATTAAGTGACGTGAAAATTTTGTTAAAAAATTCCTTGGAACGAGTAACTGCAGATAACTGGCAAAGATGTATACATCATGTACAAAAAGAAGAGGAGAAAATGTGGGAACTCGATAATTTAATTGACGTTACTGTGGAACCTATCGTTATCAATCTAGGAGACGAAGATAATTCATCAGAATATTCAGAGGATGAATTTTAATATACCTACTTTTTTATTTTCTTTATTGTACATTTATACAACACTACATTTACTCACCATAATTTGAATTTTCAAAATACATATATTTTTGTGTGGAATAAAAGTCTATTCATTAAATTTAAATAAATATTTTGATAATAATATTGAATAATTTTATTTGAATTACTAAAAACCCTCTTAACCCGGTTATGATGCTTAAAGTAGCCTCATGTTTTGAAATGCTGTTTTTATATTGTTTACTTATAAGAGAAATGGACCGAGAAATTGAAGCGGCATAGACAAAGACGGATTGTCGGGGATTAAATTTTAGCTACCAGCTACAATTTAGTACAGTCCGATCGCACAAAGTTTTGTTAAAAGTAGACCTCATCTATACGGAAAATACATAATATAAAAATATTCAATATAAGCACCAGTACTACATTTATTTACGATTTGCATACATAATGAGCTTTTATTACTCTCTTTCATTTCTAAACAGACTATAGTTGCAAATTCGAACCCTTGTCCGTAACAGACCCACCGTCCGGTCTAGCAGGCGGTGGAACAAACGCGCGTCGACCTTCCAGGGGCACCGCTGGCGCGTAAGCGACGTCCGCGATCCCACAATTTGTGGCGGATTAGACCGGGTGCACCGCCAAGATGGATAAAGGGGGCATCCTGCGAGCGCCGACGGCCAAAGTGCCCCAGCACGGCCGCTAGCCTACCGCAACCGACAATCGACAGACGCGTCTCGAAGTGTCCGGCCCTCCAGATCACGCGGTGCCATGAAGAGGAAGAAGTCGCCGCCGCCTACCACCGTTCTGTGCGTGAGCGTCGCCCTCGTGTTGTACGCCTGTGGACGGGCGTCGGGGTCGCCCGCCCAACACGCCGCGGTGGGCAAGTTCCAGGAGGTTGTTCAGCAACAGGTGAGCGTTTTTTGCTGTGGTCTGTCGCGCGTCTCGTTTCGCGATCGGCTGATCGGTCGTAACTTTGATTTTCAGCCGGGTGCGACGGAAACTATTATTTACCTGCCAAGATCGGAAAGTGGTACTTTATAGGGCGAGCATGCAGGTTTTAGGGCGATGTCAAAGGCGGAGCCATGAAAAATCTGTAAATACACTTTCAAGTACAATATTTTTTGTGTTGCCGTCAATAATTTCACAATAGTAGAACTACAACAGAAAATTTATATCAAAAATACAACTTAACTTATTAATATTTATGTTGAAAGTGCAATTATGCAAAGTACAATCATTAAATGTTGATGTTCCGGTCAATTTAAATTTACAAGCCATAATATTTGTGTTATTAATAAAATTGGGTTCGTTTCTGTCAGTTTCAAGTCAGTTTTGTTTATTTTCTACATTAATGGTTTTATTTGTTATGTTTACTTTGTTCTGAATAAAATTTTCAATATAATCTGCCACGGTAGAAGATTTCCCTCTCCGCGACAACGTTTCAAACTTGTGAAATCCACCTCCATCAGTAATGTGGCGGAAGTCCTGCGGTAACATTGACCAGTAAATTCTATTGGGTAGGGTAAATTTATAAATGTAGCTATTTTGCAAGGAACACTTCCCATTGAATTCGTTCCAAGAGGTTGAGTTATTGTTTTTAAATAATAAGATTTTTTTTTCTTTTCTTCAAATTTATAATTGCTTTTTCTTAATTTTCCTGGATTCCATTGAAAAAATAAATAAATTATCGCTGGCTTCTTTCCTTCTTTCTTTTTTAATATCGAATGGAATGTTTTCTTCGTCATTTTCATCGCTATTCGTCTTTAAACCACTTAAGGTCGTTTTACACAGTCAAAAAAATTCATGAATTTATTGAAAATATTAACAATGCAATTTCAAGCGAATCAAGACCAATTTAAACTATGTTCAATTATTTTAATGAAAAACGCGGTCGGCATTATATCTACAAATCAAAATGTAACCAGAATTAACTAAAAAATTGTTGAAATATTAGAACCAATGGCCAGGGCTATTAAAATTTTTTCATAAACTTATTGTCATCAATAAATTGACGACAATTTTGTGTATTATAGCTGTTTTACATTGACAATTTATTCATGAATAAATTGACAAAGTTCTTCATGAATTAATTCACGAATTTATTGGTAAACAGTGTGGTTTTACACTGCTACAGACTTTGTCAAGTTTTTTGACATATGAATCAGTTCTACCAATGAATCAAAGAAGCAAATAAATTTCAAAAATGTCACCTTTCCACTCATAATTGTAGTGATACAACAGCGGTACCGTTTTGACACATATTATATAAATATTAGTTTTTGTAAGTAACAAATCAGTAAAAACAATGCAAAACTAGTACGACGCCACACAATTATTTACATATTCCAATAACATAACCTCATTACTGATCTGAGGCTGGAAATCTGTTGGGTTGGTACTTCCGAACTTCACGAAGAAATTGACGAAAATTAGAACATGCTCTCTAATTCGTCAAGAACTTGATGAATAAATTCATGAAGTTATTTGACAGCAGATTTGGTGCCTTACACTTGTCCAATTTCTTGATGAAGCGACTTCATGAATAAATTCATCAATAAATTGTCAATATAAAACAGCTATTACACCTAACAAATAATTAAAGGTCAAGAAATTAATCAATTACTTTGACTGTGTAAAAGGGACATTACACACTTTTATTTAAGATATTTATTAACTTGTTAATTTAATTTTTTTAATACAGTTTAAAAAATTCTGTTAAATACATAACATTGATGTTATTATTATATATTTTTTTCCATTAGCACAACGTGAATTTTTACTTAAAATCTGACTACGTCCCTGGATTGTAGTTTTTTCTTTCGTTTTTTTTTTTTGAAAAATACAACTTAAAAAATTGTATTACATGCATAAATTACATAACTTTTTTTGGGGTTTTCAAAGCCTACATTTTATTTTCTTTTTGATGTAAAATTTAACAAAAATTGGTAATTTTTTTTTTAAATGTGACTACGTCACTGGATACTGGTTTGTGTTTCGCGAAAAAATATTCAATGCTCATTGTAAAATTAATATTAAAGGTTAAGAACTAAAAAACTGATATTTTTCGATCTCTTTTTAAAAATGACTATTATTTATTTAAAAATAAAAGAAAGGTATTAAATTTTAACCAATATCCATATTTTTTGAAAAATGTGTCTTTTATGACTAGCAGTTGTAGAATATGTTAATTTTACCGTAACAAGAGCTAAATAACTAGCTAAAATTAAAAAATTAAATATGGCCAAAAATTTTACGAACATTTACGATTTTTGGGGACCGAAACCATTTTTTTTTTGTACAAATTCCGTTAAATTTGACTAAAACTTAAACACAACCCATTAACAATTCCTTCCAACCGTATTTCCTGCCTCTCATGTTCCTTAAATTATAAACCAATAAATAATTTTTCCATACCCATAAAAACCGACCTTGTTTCTTGTATTTTTGCCAGTTACGTCATTGAAAATTAAAAAAAAAAAATGATAATCGTGGTTCGCCTCGCGAGTGCAGGTACCTTTTTTGCCGGATATCTCGATCGGCAGTCCGTGGCATGATTACGCATTATAGGTCGTTCATGATTTATTGGTTTGTGTCTCGTGTCTGTATTATGCGCGATATACGCGATATAGATATAATCTAAGGTTCAATACACTGCGACTGAGAATAAATAAAAAAGTTACTGTACTCCTTCAAACCAAAACACAAAATTATTAAATTTACACATCTCCTTTACTATGATCAGTGCGTCTATTCAATTTCTTCGAGTTTCGAAAGAAAAACAGTTTCCTAATACCGCATAAGCTACTTATAGCGCCTTTTTCGATCTGACGACAGAATTTTGTTCTGAATAAAAACTGCCAGATAAATACTAATTTATATCTTTGAAGTTCTTGGTATTAACTTGAGAATTATCTCTTTAAATTCCTTCCCAAAATAAATATTTGTCCATCACATACAAACCGTAGGCTCTGGCTTTCCTTCATAAATTATTATTATGGGCACTTTATTCACCATGGCTGCGTTGAATATGACAATTTACTACGCGTGTGTAAAAATATAAACGTAAATCTACAGAGTGTCTCCGCTAATCAGAGACGCAAACTGAATAAACAGCGTGATATGAGATATGGGAAACACGTGGCTGCAGGTACTTTTTTCGCATTCAAGAAAAATACGGTCTATTTTCAGAAATAAAACATTCCTGAACTCAGCAGAACCCGTTATCGTGCTCGTGCATTTTTAATTAAATTTAGATAACGAGGTCTTCACTTGAAATGTACAGTGCTAAAAATGCAGGAATATATTAGGGAAAACAAGGCGCTCAAAGCAAAACACGGAGTTTATCTCACAAAATTAGTAGAAGTAAGCATTGATAAAATTGTTGGAAAATTACATGTCTAAACGTAAACGCAGTGTATAATCCATTCGAGATAAAGCAAATGATTGCTTTTATACAGGGCGTCGCTGAAATGCTTAGATTTAATGACGGATTCCACGTTTCAAATTAATGAAAAGAACATTTGTTGTTTCGCCTTCATTTTAACTGTAAAATTATGTTTTTTTTTCCAGTACCACCTATTGACGCGAGTGCTTCTCCCACATAGTCACCTTAATAGCCCGTAATATGTTTAGGGCCCCACAAATCATCTTTCTCTTTGTGTCGCGCCTGCCGACGCCCGACAGCGACAATAAATCGCATTTTACGAGAGGCAGGTGAGAAAGCGCGCTATTCGTAATCGAATCCGAACATTATTATAACATAACACAACTCTACCCAGATAATTTTGTAATGTGTGTAGCGAGATTGATAAGCGTGCGTTTAGGTGTACTGTAACTTCGCGTTATTGTCATTGAATCAATATATCGCCCTGTCTTGAAACACAGTAGAACAATTGCAACAAAAATCCGAATAAGGATGACTATATTAAAAACATCAACGAAGTTTTTGTAACACCTAACTATTTTGCAATGTCCCAACAAAAATTATTTATAGCACTGTCACAATTCCGTATATTTGTACCATTTTTTTTACATGTTACATAAAATTGGTCAGTTTATTGGTCAAATTTAAGGCTACCAACTTTTAGAATTAAAATCAATCATGAAAAGGTAACAGCAAACTACAAAATACAAATCCTAACAGACTTCTTACGTCAAACTTACGTAACTGCAATAACTTATGTATATATGTAAGTAACCTATTCTTTGAATGACCACAAATTATGTATTAACGCTAAAATTGGTAAATATAAAACAAGTTTTACATATACCAATATAACGGCCAATTTATTGATCAGACTTGGTTGAAAGATTGGTAAAGCTAAACCAGGTCATCTAGTAAACATACGTAGTCCCAGATCTTATGCAACTTTTGACAATACGTTTTCTTATAGCCTTTTTACATGGACAATTTATTCATGAATAAATTCACGAAGTTCTTCATGAATTAATTCACGAATTTATTTGTAAACGGTTTGGTTTTACACTGCTACAGACTTCGTGAATTTCTTTGACACATGAGTCAGCTCTACCAACAAATCAAAGCAAATAAATTTCAAAAATGCCACCTTTTCACTCATAATTGTAGCGATACCGATAACATCGGTACTGTTTTGACACTTATTACATAAACATTAGTTTTTGTAAGTAACAAATCAGTAAAAACAATACAAAACTAGTACGAAGCCACACAGTTATTTACATATTCCAATAACATAACCCCATTACTGATCTGAGGCTGGATATCTGTTGGGTTGGTACTTCTGAACTTCACGAAGAAATTGACGAAAATTAGAACATGCTCTAATTCGTCAAGAACTTGATGAATAAATTCATGAAGTTATTTGACAGCAGATTTGGTGCATTAAACATGTCCAATTTCTTGATGAAGCGACTTCATGAATTAATTCATCAATAAATTGTCAATGTAAAACAGCTTTTAGCTTCTGAATTATCTAATAGATGGCAGAGACACTCACATCTGAAGTATGACCTTAAATAAGCTGGCGGTTATAAAACACGTATCGTTTCGTTTCTAATTTCACCTCCAACAAACGATTTTCAGGGTTTTATAAATTGTCAAGTCAAAACATATTTGCAAAAATTTTGGGAATCGCAAGAAATTAAAAGTACAGAGAAAGAGTCCTATACTGTTTCAAGCATGGAAATATAAACCTATCCATTTTGCATAAACACTTAATTCTGTCAAATATATAATCTACAAGAATTAATAATCAGATTAGATGACCGTAGACTAAACATTTTTGTACATTACATAAATAACTATTACCCAGATTAATTCAAGTGTAATATACATTTCTTAAAAAAATAAACACTACCAATGAATATAGTTTTATATATCAGTATGATTAAGGTCGCCATCTGTTAGTTCCAGTCAGCACTCAGCAACGCCATCTATTGACTGCAGTTTTGACGGTTGTCAAGTTTTATATATCAACACTATGTATATTATTTACAAAATGACAAGTTTAACAATTTTTTTAGCATTTTTAATAACTAGTAGATCAAAATAGGCAACTAAGTAAATATGCAATATGTATATAAAACAAAATAAAAAGGCAATGAGTTTAATTGTTATCCAAAATATTTGTACCAGCTATAAAACTTAATAACCTTTATCTTTAGTTATTAGCTGTAAATTTCCTGTAATAAATTTACTAGGTTCTGGTTTATTATGAAATCTTACGAAAATATCACTTATGTTTGTTTCCCATATTATCGAGGATATACAGTACGTTACAAAAATTAACTGTAGATTCATTCTAAAAATAATTAAAATTCTCTTATACTATGTTTAGGTACCTTTTTGTTACGATATAGGACACAAAAGGATATATAAATAATAATAATGTAAGACTTTCCCCCTTTTCCTTTGTTTTAACTAAAATTATATAAAAAGTGTGCCGCCATGGGATAAAAGTTCCGTAAACTTTCAATGGGACATCTTAAAATACAAAAAATATTAAAATTTTAAATATGACACCTCTGACAAAATAATGGTCGTCTAAATGAGAAATTATTATTTTTGTCCGAAGAATTTGTGGTTAGCAATTTAGAATAACAAGGTATGTTTTTTTCATTGCAGAATTTTTTCTCGGTGCTGACATCTATAGAAGAACGGCTAAAAAACTTGGATAACATTTATTCAATGCAATTATCTCAAACTCTAGAGACCAAACTGGATCAGTATAGCAGACGATTGGAAGCACTCGATACCAAAATCATACGATTGGAAGCTCTAGTCATGCTCAACTTAGACAAAATCTCCGAAAATATCAGCACGAAAAACTTCAAGGACGACATGAGCAGGAGCAACCTGCTTAGAAAAATGGATTCTGTCTACGAGGGCATTAATCACAGGCTAGGATATATGGACAGAAAGTATGAGACAAATTTAGCAAAGATTCAGGTATCAAATTGACATATTTTTAATTGCTTAGTGAATTTACTCTAGACTTTTAGACAAAAGTGGACACCACCTTATCGCGTCTTGAAAAAATCGAAGAAAATATGACAACCAGAGACTCGGATATCGAAGCAGAAATATCAGACGTGATATTTGCGATAGACGACTTGAAAACAACATGTAACGCAATGGAAGAAAAAATTTACAACGTAACAACTGCTGTGTTGAATGTAACAGACTTGAACATCGTTTATTGATCACTAAATTTTTTACTTTTTAGGTTACTCAAAGTGCTTATAAATATTTGCAAGACAAAAACGTAGACACTAGAAAGGCGATGAATGCCCTACATGACAATATCATAGAAAATCTAAAATTTATGAACAACAAGACGTTGAGACACTTCAAGCTTGTGGAGGATAACAACTTTATGCTCAAGTCCATGAAAACTGAGCTGAAGGAGGATTTTAACGATTACGCTAACAAGGTAAAATATTAAAAAAAAATACTTGTTGGTTAATAGAAATTAATTTTTCAGGTTGCCGACATGAGCTCCTACATTTGGAAGAACACTGATAGCACTGACGACGATTTGAAGAGAATAGAAACATTTGTCAATAATACCAAAACCGAAGTACAAAATGGTGTCAGGTCTCTGATGCTGCAAATAGGCAAAATACCAAATAAGGAAATTGTAACGAGCCCAGGTATGAGTTAAAATCATTTCCACAATTTTCCTATCCCTAACAAAATTTTTTAGGTGACAATTCCTTGGATGAAATAAACAAGAACCTGAAATTAAACTTCCAAAGAATATTGACCAATCAGGACGTATTCCTAGAGAGCTGCCATAGGCTGCAAATGGACGAAGCCCAGATTGAATCCGAAATAAGTGTTACACTGGAGAGCCTTATTGATATGATAGAGAAAAAGTGAGTTTCTAAAATCCGATTATCTGGTAGGCTGCCACAGCCACGTCCCGAGCCTGCCTTATGTCACCCATCCAAGTTCCAGCCTGCGTCCGTGATGCTTACCTCGGCCGATGGAAATTCATCGGCCAAGACACCCGGCTAGGCGGTCCCCCCAATTCCGTCTTATTCTGATCTTAATTTTAGGATGGCCTCCGGGGAAGGCGTTAAAAATTTGGAGAGATCCCTAAAAACTCACGATAACAGAATAATCAGGAACGTCCATCAAGTCAATACCAATTTAATATCACTATTCGAGACGTATACGAAAAGTAATGCGGTGTTATCCACAGAAGTCAAAAAAATTGGTAACGGTTTAGACGACTTGTTCAAATTCGTTCGAGGAACACTATCAGACGAATCTCCATCTTCTCTTTCAACAAACGTCAAAGTAAATCACTATTTTCATTAATTTTTATATTTTATTTGACCTTTTGTGTTTTTGATCTCTTGTAGGTACTTCAAAGGAAGCTCGATAAAATAGAACACACGATCACGACAATTTCCGGAAACCAGTCTCATCCAAGACTACGTGCACTGGATTTAGAGGATAACGTAAAAAAACAAATACTTCAACAGCTGCAGAAATTTTCTGAAAGTCTCTCGTCTATCGAATCTCAAGTACACTTCTTAAAGGAAGAAAACTTTGAAAGGATTCTAGACGACCAAACTTACCAAAAATATTTTCATAACTGCAGTGTACGGAATGTCACAAAGATGAACGCCTACGACGAAACAGAATTGGATAGTGGTACACGACAGGCTATAGAGCAAATTTTTGGAACAAAACTAGATTGGGCGGACGTGGGAAACAAAGATACTGGCAAACGTAAATGTAATACAAATTTACAGTCCGCAGCTTTAGAAGATTGTGTAGATGCACAGGAAAAAAATCGAAACCCGAAGAAAAGTAATAAAAAGAAGAAAAAGGGACCTATTACCAGTCTAATAGACATAAGAGGCAATTTTGGACCCGAACAAAATCTGGAATACGACGATTCCGAAGAAAACTACGAGAGTACAACTATTAATACACAGGAAGTGAGTTTGATAAACAAAACAACAAATACTACTGACGAAGACCTTTCCGGAGTCAAACTGAACGACACGGCGCATAATATTTAAAGTTTTGTACATGTAACATTGTTAAATATTTTTTTACTAACCATTAAATATTTTTAAGAAAACAGTCCTCTTTTCTTTGATACTTTACGGAAATATCAAATGCGAAACTTTAGTTATTACAGATATGACCTTAATAAGCTATAAACTGGGTGTTGTCAGGTTTTCCAAATCCGCAACGAACAGGTGCATTAATTCAGTGGTCGCACGTAAATGTTATGCAATTACTTATAACCCGTAAGGTCATTTTACTACATATTCGTCTTGGACTGACACAAATACGGGATAACTTGTTAACCTTCAAGAATTTAAAAAACAAACTGGCATTGGGTACTTACCTCAATTTTGGCACTATTTTGGAAAATAGTTTGAGCTTTATGGGTGAGTTGGGCGAAACATGAACTCAGGGTGCAAAGCTTTTGCCGAACACTGAAAACTACGTCCGGTTCTTCAGAATCAAGCTCACCTGAAAAAAAGAAAAAAATAAGCTCTGTTTAATGCATTTGTAAAAGTAACATTCTTAAAAATAACTGTTTTACTTCGCTTGAAAAGAACAACGTAACCGGTGTTGCAATGCCAACAAATTCTCAATTATGCAAATATTATTCGAGAATCAACAAATATACAAGGCCTATGGACCGCTTCTACAAGTTATAGGCTGATACTACAGAGAAACTACTTGAAAAAAGTGTGTTCTTTAATTCAATAACTTACCAACTGCTAAATCTAGGTCTACAAACGCTTTATCAAACTCTTTTTCCAAAATATCCAGCCACCTAAACCCGATACTAGCCATTTTTAATTGTCTGTCACCATTTGTCAAGTTTGACAATCCGCGTCTTCGTTGTTTGTCTATCTAGAATCACTGCCCCCTATAGGTAATAAAACTAATTTCAACTTATACAATACAGTTTCCTGTACCATTAAGGAAAAAGATCACTTCCATTAATTATTCATTTATTTTACATATTTAATTTTGTCGTACCTACAACTTGTTTGTTTTGATAACAAAGACTAATTGAATAAAGTAAAACGAATAATAATACTATTTTTGAAAAATATTTTTTTGTTTACATTGGCAACCCTGAATTGTTAAAATTTGCGCTGCGCAGGAGTCAATTTTGGTTTAGAATTGAATGTCAAAATTTATTACTGTTCGTATTCATCATAAAGAAAAGTGTTTTGTGTTTGTGACGCGATTATTCGGTATTAAAAAGTGTTAAAACGTGGTTATTAACATGAATATTACGTCTGCTGGTAAGTGAATTATTCACATTATTAGTTATGTGCTAAAAAACAGGATAAATTTTGAATTTCCACTTATTTTGCACATGCGTTTTGCAAGTCATCTACATGACACTTTCAAAATTGCATTTAAACTTGAGAAAACTAACTCAAAATGTTAATGATATATACATTTAACTAAAAAATATGTATCGCTTTTCTTTCATTGTAGTGCGATATTTTTATTTCTTTCAAAAATAAGTAAATAATTTCTCTTAACCTCACTTTGACCTGTTGTCTAACAAAAACCAATTTCAGCGGGAATAATTTCCCTTTTGGAGGAGCCCAGACCAGAACTTAAAGTATTTGCTTTAAGAAAACTTGACTCCATTGTCGATGAGTTTTGGCCTGAGATTTCTGAAGCTATCGAGAAAATGTAAGATTCCTTTACCATATCGTTTCAACCTTATTTTTGAGTTATGCATGTATTTCAGTGAAATTCTGCATGAAGATAAAGTTTTCCAACAACACCAGTTGGCAGCCTTGGTTGCCAGTAAGGTCTACTATCACTTAGGCTCATTTGAAGACTCCCTGACTTACGCTCTTGGTGCTGGCGACCTTTTTGACGTCAATGCTCGCAGCGAATACGTGGAAACCACCTTGGGTATGTCACACACATATATTTGTACTCTGGCGCTACTGCGTGATTATTTTACAGCTAAATGCATCGATTACTACACCCAGCAACGTATTGCACTAGCGGAAGGTTTACCAGAGGCAAAATCTATCGATTCGAGGCTTGAAGCTATCGTCAACAGGATGTTCCAACGCTGCCTCGATGACGGCCAGTACCGTCAGGCCATGGGGCTTGCTTTGGAAACGAGACGGATGGATATTTTCGAATCCTCTATTACGCAGTCTGATGACATTATCAGCATGCTGTCATATGCATTTCAAGTAAGTGATAGATACATTTTTTATGTAAATTAGGAATGTTTGTCATACATTTCAGGGCTTTGAAACTGTTCAAGTTTTTCTATATTCAAATTTCAGTTTATTATTGTATGAGACAACCTCATATATTAAATTCACCTTGGAATTTTGCATTATAACAGTTTGTTTAGTAGGCATATTTTTCAATTGTTTTAATACATAACCTCACTTTTTAAAATTTTCTCGAGTCGTCACATTTTAAATGTTTTGTACTGTTTTGTGAATGCATGGAGGGCACATTTTTTCAGTTGTTTTAATAGAAAAAAATTCACATTTTAAAATTTTCACTATTCATCACACTTTTTAAATGTTTCGTGCTATTTTGAGAATATATTCTTCACGGTTTAGGTTGCGATGAGTCTCATCCAAAACAGAGCTTTCCGCAACACGGTGCTGCGCTCTCTTGTCGGTTTATATCGCGGTTTGAACACCCCCGACTACATCAACATGTGTCAGTGTCTCATCTTCCTGGAAGATCCCCTTTCCGTGGCTGAAGTTTTGGATAAGCTCGTTCTGGGCAAGGAAGAAAGCGAACTGATGTCGTACCAGATCGCTTTTGACTTGTACGAGTCGGCTACGCAACAGTTTTTGGAGCGGGTCCTAGCCGCGCTTAGGGCCACCGCTCCTATTCCTGCTCTACTAGAGGAGAAGATCAAGCCGAAGATAACGGAGAGTCAGGCCGCTGTGGCTGAGGCTGGGGAGGCAGTAGCTGAAACTTCTAAGCCTGAAGTAAAGGAGGAGAAGTCTCTAGAGAGCTTGGTAAGTGAAATTTAGAAGAAAATTGACGTCGTTATATTTCGTGAACGTGTATTTTTTTTTAGAGTGAAACTGACAGGGAGCATCAAGCTCGAATCGAAAAACTTCACACCATCCTCTCGGGGGAGGTTTCCATCGAGCTCCACTTGCAGTTCCTCATAAGATCGAACCACGCCGACTTGCTAATTTTGAAACAGACCAAAGAGACTGTCCGAGTCAGTATTTGCCACACGGCGACGGTTATCGCCAACGCTTTTATGCACAGCGGAACGACCAGCGATCAATTTTTAAGGTAATACGTTCAAAAAAATTTGTTTTCTACTAATTGCCCCCGTTCCGTTTTAGAGATAACTTGGAGTGGTTGGCCAGGGCGACGAATTGGGCGAAACTCACCGCCACGGCTTCCTTGGGCGTTATCCACCGCGGGCACGAACAGGAAGCCCTGACGTTGATGCAGAGCTACCTTCCGAAGGAAGTGGGGCCGAGTTCCGGGTACTCTGAAGGCGGCGGTCTTTACGCTTTGGGTCTGATCCATGCCAATCACGGGGCCAACATCATAGATTACCTGTTGGGACAGTTGAAGGACGCACAAAACGAGGTAAGCCGTTAGAATCGTTTTGGAAAGAGGAAATCGTCATTTAATTCTTGTTGCAGATGGTCAGGCACGGCGGGTGTTTGGGTCTCGGCCTCTCCGCCATGGGTACTCACAGGCAGGACGTCTACGAGCAGCTCAAGTTCAATCTGTATCAAGATGACGCCAATACCGGCGAAGCCGCCGGTATTGCCATGGGTATGGTCATGCTGGGCTCCAAAAATGCTTCGGCTATCGAGGATATGGTGGCGGTAAGTGAACACATTAATCAGTTTTCCGGTTTATTATTTTTTTATATGTCATGTTTCGTTTCTCGATAATTAGGTGGCGCTTTTGTTTGTTTTCTTTCTTTTTGTTCTGTGGGTGGTTTAATGAAAATGTCGATATTGATGATTGAGTCACAGTTTTTGAAGATATTGAAAATCTTGATTTAAAAATAGTTTGCAACAAATCGCATAAATGCGATAATAAGTGACTATTTTTCGTTTTGTTCTGTGGTTGGTTTAGTTGTAGTTAGTAGTCTGTGGTAGTTAGAAGTTTTAGCAGAACATGAAAGTTTTGCTTTATATAAATAATTTGGAAAATTTGATGTAGCTTGTTTCATTTTACAAATAATAGGATACATTGAATTTTCTTCTTTTTTTGTTCTGTGGGTGATTTAGCATGTATATACTAATGTTAATGGTTGAATAACAATTGTAGCATAAATAAGTTTTGATTTATTGTGTTATTTTTCGTTATACAAACAATAACAGTAGTTTACTTTTTTCTTTCTTTTTGTTCTGTGGATGGTCCAGTGGAAATACCATTGTAAGACAACTGAATAACACTAGCAGCAGAAGTTGAAAGTTTTGAGTTGTAGATAAAAATTTGATGTAGAACAAATTGACCACAAATGTCATATTTTGTTTGTCAAAAAATAAGTGAGGGTTTTATTGTCCTTTATTTTTTGTTCCATGGGTAGTTTAATAGAATAAGCTTTGTTTGAGGAATTAAATTTTACACAGGTGTCACATTTTTGTTCGAAAACAGTGACAGTTTGATTTTTCTCATTTCTTTTTGTTCCACGGGAACAAAAAAAAAACAGGTGACAGTTTAATTTTTCTTTCTTTTTGTTCTGTGGGTGGTTCAGTAGAAATAACAGTGTGGACAACTTAATAACAGTCGTAGTAGAAATAGAAATTTACAGTTGTAACTAGTGTTGCCAGATCTCCGGGTTTGACCCCAGAGTCTTAGGGGTTTGATGGTACACCTTCGGGCTCCGGGTTAACATGTTATTTCTCCGGGTTTTCTGGAAAAATCGTGATTTCCACATTTCCTGATTCCGTTTCTGTTTTTTATTTCCTCCTGGTCTGTTCACGAAGTTGATATTTCCTGATTACGTCCTTTTTTTTTAGACCTCGATTTCTTCAAAAAAGCAACAACTCTAGTTGTAATAGAAATTGAAAATTTGTCATAAAACAAATGACATACAAATATCATGTTTCATTTTGCAAATAATAGGTGGCACTTTTGTTGTTTTTCCTTTTTTTTGTTCTGTGGTTGATTTAGTGAAAATTTCAGTGTTGATGATTTGAGTAACTGTTTTAGCAAAAATGAATAATTTCAGTTTATGATTCACAGAATTTAATGTAGTTTATATCAAACATGTCAAATTAAATGAACTTTTGTTTTTCTAACTGTCCGTCTGTGTTCGATCTGTAGGGTGTCCGGAAATCACAGACAAATTTAAAGGATAATTCAGACTGTATTAATAAATATGATGGTAGAAGTTCCTATGGCCATTTTTTAATATTTGATTATTAACAGAGTTATATAACCTGAAAGTAAATATTTTTTTAATTAATATTTAGCCAATACTACTTTTAGATAAGTATTGTTTTGACTTTGTTATGCTTAAATGACTCTTATGGATTAGAAAATTGATCATAACTTTTTTATTTGCGATATATAATAAATAACAACTTACTATTAAGTATCAAAAAAAAATATTTCGAAATGATTTTGTTGTTCCGAGTTGGAAAAGGTGAATATTATTAGCTTGGAAGATGACTTTTTCTTAATATTTTTTGCCGATCTTCAGTATGTTTTATTTTTAAATACAAAATATTGTGTGATCAATATTCTGATTAATTAGGGCTTTAAAATTTGATGATTTTTCGTTGGCCAGATGTAGTATGTGTACTAAATTTTAAAAAATTGCCAACAAAAACAAAATAATTTTGAGGTTATGTTATAATATTATGTTGTGCCATTATTTTTCAGAATAGAATACCCCTTAAATTTTTTTTCGTAGTTTGGCCACCTTGTGTTATATTTCGCCGATAACACTATTCTTACTTAAAAAAGAGACACCTCGTGCTATTAACTTGAACTAGTATCTTGTCGGTATCTGTAATCGTGGGATTGTGCTGTAACGGCAATCACCATAGATGTCGCTTAACCTACGTACAGAAATATAGAAACGGTGAAAATGTGAAACTGACATATGGTGCCACCTAGTTCATTCAATTACAATTTCAAGCGGATTTGTCACGTAAATAACCTAAGAATGATACAATTCTTCATGGTAGCCGACTGTAGCAGCAATCAGTAGCGGTAGATGGCGCCGTACTTGTTTTATATGTTTTTATAAAAACAACAATATCTTGTATTTATATTAAACTCAAATTTTGAGACATTCGCTACAGGGTGTTTAAAATTTTGGTGGAGAAACTTATTCTCTCTTTCATCTTTTCTAAAGAGTGAATTTTCAAACAAAAGTTTATCTTAGCGAAAGGAATAATTCCATAATTAAAACAAAGAGGTCGTCAAAATTATACCACCTGTTCAGTTAAACTAATATTTTTCCTTTATTGTAAAGGTATTCAAACAAATTGTAAATATTTTTTGAAAATATCTTATCAAATCCAAATCAAAGTCAAATTAAATTAGATTTTTACGTTCCAAAATTTAGTTCAGTAAACAGACACTTAAAATTTTCGAAAAATTCCGTAGAATTGAATGAACTACTTTCTTCAGTCGAATGTTAGGGCTTCATTTTCAAAATAGCGTCCAAAGTTCGAAAAAAAAAGTTTTTTTCATTAAAAAAAACCTAAACATTTTAGAAAAAAATGTTTTAGACAGAAGTTGTAGAACTTTTTATAACAAAAATTTTGAGCCTAATCCAATGTCAATTGATAAACAAATGTATTAGTTATTGCAAAAAAACGGCTAAAAATCGCAGTTTTTATAAATTCGATGTCTTTAAAACGAAAAAAAAATTTTTATGAAACTTTCAGAATATGTAGTCCTTGACAAGTATAGAATAAGGACATTTTTGTAAAATTGCAAAATGGTTGATAGTTTTTGCAAAAATTGTGTTTTTGGAAAAAAAGAAATTATTTCAAGTTTCAATAAATCATACAGTAATGCACTTACGACCCATCTTGGGTTTAAAATTTTCTCTAAGAATTGTACTTTCCTGCGCAAATTGTGCGCGTATTGCAAAGTAATTGGAAATTTGCGAAAAATCTACCGAAACTCGGATCGAAAAATGTAGATCTTCGTCTTATCGTTGAAATTTAATCGGACTCCTCATTATTCTAAATTCATACCGTGTAAAAACATTTAACGCCGCCGTACGGTTACGTGTTTCATCTTCTGGGGTATCGATTCGTTGCATCTACGAGTACAATGCACCTGTCAAATCTGGAACGGGCTTATTATTTTTCGATTACCGCCGTCGGGTCGCAATAAAGCGAAATTGATGTCGGGTTGCGCGGAAGGGGTAGTTACATGTAGTCCGCTCTGCATATGACACTCTAATTATTCTAATATTGACCGTACCGTGCCGGTCCGCTCTGCGAAGCCCTAAATCTGCAATGAGGTAGATTATATTTCTAATGCTTCTTTTATAACAGTATTTTAGTATATTGAAAATGCACATGGGAAATCTTGGTCTCAAATCTCAAGTTAAGCTTTTCTAAGCACCCCCCACAACATATAAAAAACTTGGCTTTCCCGGTTCACTTTCTGTTCCAAATGTACAGAATGACTGGACTAATTGCTAGTTTTCTCTTGCAAGTCCGGTGGAGTATTCTTAAATTCTTCGTCACTGTCTGAGTTACCATGCATGTTAACTTATTTATAGAATTACAGTTGTTCATAACTTATTGTTATTTTACACTTGTTGCCCAATATTACTTACTCATATTTTTAGGGTCTATATTATTCATTTTCACATATGCTAGGCAAAAAACTGAGTATAATCCCATTTTACCTCTACTAAAGGCCAATCGCCAGCGGAAAGGTTAAAAGTCGGAACTGTGACTGCTTTATAAAACTGTTAAAAGGTTGGAAATGCCGTCGGGGTACTATAAAACATTCTTCGGAAAATGCCCCCGTTCGTTCCAGCTAAATAAAAGCAGTTAAAACTTTCAAGTTGTAGTTTTAAGCGAAGTTTTCTTGAATAAATTGGATAAGTGGATCCTCCGTAATAATGGACTGCGCTTTTCGCGTTGTTTTTTGCTCTTTCGATTCCACGAAAGGTCTTTTTATTAGCTGTTGTAAAATCACTGCGACCGAAGTTCATTCTAGTTACGGTGACCTCCATTGGAATATTTCAGAGACTACCTACTTCGATGTCAATTTTGAAAATTTAGACGTTGGGGTCCTCGGGGGTGTTTGTTAAAGCTTCTTTGTATCTAAATCTAACCGTTTTCGAGATAATCGACATTTTATAAAAATTTTGACTGATGCAAGCGTTTCGAAAATTCCTTATATCTTTCTTCGTTCTGGAAGCGTTCACTTGCTTTTCGGAACACACAAAAAACCTTCCACTATAAACACCGACGGATACGCGATAACAAAGGCAACAGTATACTGACGTGACGTGAACGTGAAAAGCATTCTGAAGAAGCAGCTCACGCATGTCTCGCTTGACATGCCATTGAATTGCGGCTCTCTCTGAGCCCTAGTGATTATGTGAAGCTGTTTTTTTGCCGATAAAGATAAACAGTTGTGTTCTCTTTCTCCATTCTTCCATTACTTTGAAATAAAGTATAAAATATTTATCGTATTTTTCCTTTGGCGATCTCCGATGTTCGACAAGCCCGAATGAACTTGGCGTAATAATCTTAAAAATGTTAGTCAGTGCATCCTTGATGGGGTTGGAAAAAGTTGCCAAGGCGTTCGTATTTCTGATGAGCTGATGGGGAGATCGATGAGACTGTCCAAGTCGCGTCTTAATTAATACTTTGAAATTTATGCTCTCCTGGGAGTTCTGGGGTCGCGCCGTCGTAGTTTATTAATTACGACAAGTTAGCGGTGAAAAGCGAACACGATTTGAATATTGTAAAAGTAAAAAAAAATGGAGGCTAGAAAACTGAACCGTGGGGAATTTGCAAACAAACTCGGACAGAAAATCAATATATACAGGGTGTCTCAATATTCCATGTACATTGAGCTGCCACAGCTTCCTGCGATCTAAATAAGCAATAAATAAGCAATTTTATCAATAAATTTCTACTTGGTCCTCCTATTAGATTACCAAATCGTGTCGACGGCAACAGTTATTTAGATTTTCTGCAAATATTCTGCCGGGATTGTTTAACGATCTACCAGTTAATAGTCTTCAGTCGCAATGTAAGAGAACAGTTAAATTATCAGTACCCAGGCAGATTGATAGGTAGGGAACACGATGCTTCAATTCACTGGCCACCACATTCACCTGACTTAAATCCCTGTGATTTTTTTATTTAGACCGTAAAATAGAAATTATACTCTGTGAGTGAGTAGTGAGTGTAGAAATTAACAATGTACATGTTAATGGCACACGTGTAAAACTAGGTTCCACCTGACATAGCGCAAATTCCGCAATCGTGAGGTTTCGAGGCTGCAAGTTCTAATCCGTCTCGGCTGCAAATATAGTTTGTAGTTGCTAACTAGTCCGGTGATGGATGTTCCGTACATCTCAGTCTACCCGTTGGGGGGTAACTTTCTCGGTTTAGGATAACGTCGGGAGCATGTCGTGCTCTTGTTGGCTTCCATGTACCGAAATTGCCACCAGTGCAGGCTGTCAGTTCTCGTTGTTATTTTCTAGGATTAGTCAGAATTATTTCTGTGTGAAGTTTTTTAATGGTTTGTTTAGGGTAATGTGGAATTTAAGAGGTTATTACACCTCAGTCCCAAAATAGTTAGCAGTGGCTCATTTCTCAGCGATGCGATTCCATGGACGTATCATTTTAGAGGTTCAAAAAATTGTTAAACACAGAACGACAAATAGATACGTCGCTTTTGATAAAAACTGAATTAGTATTACAAATTTACACCCGCCTTGATTTATTCAAATATCAAAGAGGCCGGTAGGCACTTGTTATTATGTTATTTATACTAAAGAATGTATTCAGTAATTCTGCTTTTCTAGAAATCGCCATGGCAACGACAAGAAGTCAAACCATGCAGCTTAAGTCGTCTCTTTTCTTGTACGCTATAAGCAAAGATAGGCGCTTGTAACAAAAGCACCTTCCACACGCGCACGCACAAGCAGAAATTATCGGAACACTATGCGAAATGAACAGCACATTACATTTTTCATGCATGAAATACACAAACATGATTATTTCACATTAAGAAGGAGTAAAAATTGTTGTTTGAATTGTTCGTACTGTCTACTGTCTACTATCTATCTGTCTACTATTACTGTTTTTTTAATGCTTATTAAACTAAATATGTTATGGACGAATTTAAGTTTTTTTGGGTTAGGAAAAATTGAAGAAGTACGAAAAACTCTCTTACGAGTAATAGTATTGCAGTATTTTTTTATTTCGGTTTACTTTCTGATTTCAAACCTTAAATCAATCTGACGCCAGGGAATGGTTGATTTGTTACTTCATACAATTCCAGGATACAGTGTTGACGTCTTAAACCACACAGTAAACTTTTAAACTAATTAGAACACGCCCACCGAAACATTTTGCCTCATTTTCTTGTTCTTGTACATGCGTCTCATTTTAAAATGTGACTTTTCTCCTTTCCAGTATGCCCAAGAGAGCCAGCACGAAAAAATCCTGCGCGGCCTCGCCGTAGGCATCGCCTTCACCATGTACGGTCGTTTAGAAGAGGCCGACCCCCTCATCCAGCAACTGACCTCCGACAAGGACCCCATCCTCCGCAGATCCGGAATGTACACACTCGCCATGGCCTACTGCGGCACCGGACACAACCAGGCCATCAGGAAGCTGCTGCACGTGGCCGTAAGTCATCTGTTTTTTTTTTTTACACCCACTAGATCGGAGTAACTTTTCAATAACCGTTAATTTACGCACCTTTCCTTCTTCCAAGAGGAAGAGACGCGGTTTCACCCCACTTTATCGGCCGAGTTCCGACCGAATAAAGTTTACGCTCGGCTGGGAATTGTTTGTTTTCCGGGAGGGATTTTAAAGTTGCTTCCGGGAGGCTTTTTAGTTTGCGAGCGATTAATATTTAACATCGTACCCGCGAAAACTTGCTCGAGTTGTCGCGGGGATCAGGAGTGGGATATTTCGAATACTTCCAAGAAAATCTATATTATAAATTATTTTGAGAACTACTGAAAGATTTTATAAAAAGTTAACATGTCTGCGATAAAAATCGTTATTAATCAAGATGGCCGGCGTGCTTTTTTTGTCTTCGTAAGTGCATTGTCAGGGGCGAGACGTGTTTACTTTCTGCTTGTTCACGCCGTCTCGTTATAAATTGGACGGGAGAAGACCTGGAGCTGCTTACTTTTTAATAGGGGACGAAATAAGACGCGCACAATGCTCGATCGGATAAACATCCTAAATAAATAATTGTGCCGTATAACTCAGACGTCGCGTCTCGTATAAAAAGTCAACATTCATAAAAAAGTTCGAAGGATTTTAAAAAAATCGTTTTTAGCATCAATCGTCATCACTTTAGCTGATCCCCACGATGGGCGCCAAGCCGGGGGGCCTCGACTCTCGCGCAGGAGTCGTTCTCATATATGCATATACATCCCGAATGTGAAGTGTGGGTGATAAATGTCTGAATAGATTCTTTTCGCGAGAACGGATAAATCTCATTGATGAAATGAAAAGGGTAGGATGAAAGGGGTTGGGGGGAGCGGGAGAACTTTGTTCGCATATATATCAAATGAAGAGCGAGCGAAAGAAAACCCGAACTCCTTAAGAGAAATGTAATGTGACGTTCAGACGGGCGATAGATCTGGCCGTTCGCAATATTTTCTGGATTGGATGTCGCTAGGTCGGGCCTGTGGGTGTGCATCGACAGTTCACAGAGCGTTTTCCAGGCATTGAACTTGAAAAAAAAATACGATATTAATTTCTATAGTCAGGTTTTTTTTTAATTAGGTCTGTATTTTTATCCTTATAGTAGTCCAGTCTTAAAATACGTAAATCTGCGATTTTAGCATTTTTTTCATACAAGGGTAGTTTTCACCCCCAAACAGAAAAAAGCACACATCTAGACAATACAACTTTTGAAGTGGGGGGTCAGATGAGCTTGTATTGCTGCAAATTTTCAGGAAAATCCACGCTATCCGAAAAAATTGGGAGCTTTTACTTTATTTTCAGTGACTGGACTATAAAGGGCGAATCAGTCATAGTGTTCTTAATATTAAGGGAAGATAGGAAAAATGAGTAGGATACCAATACGCGATTTAAATAACGTTCAAATAAAAACGTGGTCGTAGTTGGCTCTGACACATTGGACGTAGGGCGTAGCTTATAGCGACCAACTTAACCTCATTTCTCAACGAGCTGTATAGCAGCTGTCAAAGCGGCGATATAGCGCTTTGACAGATGACGTTTAAGTTCATTTGCTATACGCTACGCCCTACGTCCAAATTTTCAGAACCAACTTGACCACGTTTTTATTTGAACGCTCGTTATTTTAAAATGCATATTTACGCCGAAAAGGGATATTTTCAAATCATTATTTAAACACCTTTTTCGATGTTCTTGGCTGCTAACCCGTAAAGGTTTATCAAATGTAAATCTTGACCTACCGTAATATCCGGTTATTAACCTAGTTGTTATTGCCTGTTTAATCCTTAGGGAACTACATCGAATAATCAAAGCTTTTTAGCGAGACACATGAATGAATAAGGTATTTTTTTACATTTTAAATATTAGCAAGTATTATTTATTTGTTAATAAAAACAAATGTATAACGATGATAATTGTTTTCGAATTTTAGGGTATTACAATTTAGTATTTTTAATATTGTTAACGTTTTCACTATGTTTTGTAATCGAATATGAGGTCTTAGTATTATGTTCTATTAATTAATCAGTTTGTAGTACGTATACCTAGTGACTTATTGCTTTTTAGAGAGTAATACGGCACTTACCTATTTAAAATGTCAGTACGGCTAAAAAAAACACTCATTCGTCCATAGCACTTTGTTAATTAAGTTAAAAACCCCTGGACTCTGATTTTAAAATCAATTGCAAAATTCAACACGACTGAGAAAATCAGCTGTTTCGCTTCAACGTTAGAAGGCTCTGTAGTCTGCCAGCGTCTTTCCTGTCACAAAATGTGTTGCGAAGTGCAACGCTGAATTAACGGGAGTTTAGGGGTAATTTGCTTATTTTTTTAAAAGGACCAGTAATTTTTTTTTTGATCTGTCTTTATTAGGCCTTATGAATACGTGGCTCAAATTAATGGCATTATAACTATTTTTTGTCACCTGTGAAATAATTTGGAACATTAATGTAATACATCGTTGCGTCAAAAGGATCAATCAAGGGTTATTTCATGAAAATAGTTTTGCTTAACCAAAAAATCTCTAAAAATAGCACACAAGTACAACATTAAAAAAAATACATCTTTGTATGTCGCACGTGTCAAAAAATTGACGTGGTTTTTCAATTAATCTTTTTTCGTCCTTAAAATGTGTAGTTCCTTTTTTAATTATGTCTGATCGTTGGATGTTTGTTTTTCTCTGCTTCCATACCTAGATAAATCAGTCATATGTATGTGCGACACACCTCAAGTACTTGGTATAGCCGCTAACGAGTGGCATGACGTCACAACGTGCCTTCCGTGCGTTTTCCTGCGCCTCGTTTTCAATAATTATTATTTTGAGGGAGAAATTGTTTAAAAAAATTCGATTTTTTGCACATGAACTATGATGTATACTTAGAATTAAAAGAAAAACTTGTTAAGTGAGCCCATTCGTTGTAGTACATCGAGATCTCATTCTACAGATGACTCTACATACTTCTGTATGAATGCGCTTGCATATAATACTTTTAAATCGAGCTCGCCACAATTCAGTAGTGTAAAATTTCTTTGCACTCTGTCATTAATTATAGTAAAAACGATACATCAGTTACGTACCCCCATGGCAAAAAAATAATTTGTAGTAGACTAGACCACCATACCCATACGTTTTTGGAGTTGCTGGATCCAAATCCGGTGTCCTTTTGACGGGATTAGTTCTTGTTCAAGGTCATTTGATCAACCCCTTTTTTTTTCATGGTAATACAGTTTTTGTTCCCGGATTTTTAGAGAGCGAGTAATTTTGCGGACGATGCGTGATTTATATATATTTTAAGGTATTGTTCAAGGTTATTTAGGTTATTTGGAAGTCAACTCTCGCTTTTCTTGCGTTATTTTTTAATTTTCAAGGTCAGGTCAGGACAAACCCTCCTCTCGAACTTCTCAAGTTGGTATCTCGTCGGTATAGCGGGATATCGGCGAAATAACCTCTACAAAAGTCGTTTGAGTCATTGGGAAAGTTCGAGAGGGGGTTTGACTTTCAAACGACATTGGTAATTAAAAAAATAACTCAACCACGCTTCCGAACGTAAAATTTCTCGCTCTTCAAGATTTCGGAATCAGAAATTATATTACCGTCAAATAACAAAAGTTGACCTTCAAATAACCTTGAACAAGAGCAAACTGACAACGTTTTAGGATTCAAGCACCTCAAAAACATATAAAAATGTGAACGAAACCTTAAATTCATGCAGCGTGCAATATTGGACGTCAAAGATTTTGTCCCCGGGGAGTCTGGCGTGCGTATGCGGACATATTCGATGTAGTTTTTGCTAACACAAAGGCCATGGGGCGCGTATTCCCCGGGACGTTTTTTTTTTTCTTATTGTCTTTTCTTTTTAGGTCTCCGATGTTAACGATGATGTTAGGAGGGCAGCAGTCACCGCCCTGGGATTCCTTCTGTTCAGGTGAGTTTTTTTTTCATTGTCTGCCTCTCGAATAGAACAGAAAAATGCGTTGTTTTTACTAGAAAAATATAAAGGCGTTTCCGACCGGACGGAGACCTAACTCTAGCAAAAGCATTTCCACTGGTTGATTGAACAACAAGCCGTATTGTTTTTAAAGCAACAATCTTTCATTATAGCCGGTTAGATTTCTTTGCAACGGAATAATTTCTGCCTAGTTTTTGTTTGAAGTGTCTTAACAAAGACGGAAAAATGGTTTGTAACAGTTCAAGGTCGTTACCACATACTCGAATATACTTTACAATATTTCACAGTGGATTTGAAGAGCTTTTATGCAGTTTAAAGCTGGTTTGGTGTACGAGGAGGAAAAATAACTGGTCACCTTTTTTAAAAAATACATAATTTATTTTTTCGGTTTACAAACGTTAGTTACCTTCGAAGTACCCTCAATTAATACTACTATATTGATTCAAACGTTTTTTCCACTGCGCGAAATACCTCCGGAATATCTGAAAAACGTTTCTCTTTCAGCTCCCTTTTTATCCGGGGGAACAAATAAAAAATCACAAGGTGTCAGATCAGGCGAGTAGGGTGGGTGAGCAAGCGGTGTCATGCGGTTTTTTGATATTTTCTTCGGCCAAAACGGGTCCCGCTGAGCTAAACGAAATACCAGCAAGTACCTACATAAATAGTACGCCTTCCATCTTTGTACACAAGCAATGCCTCGTTTAAATCGAGAATACCACTCACACGCTCCAGTTCTTTCCAAGGCTTGTTCTTTATAAGCTGTAGACAACATATCAACCGCGTTCGATGCACTTCTACTGAGCAGAGAGCAAAATTTCAATTCCGCACGCTGTTTTCGATTATTTAAAAAATCGAAGAGATGAAATAGTCGTCGTACGAAAAGTGTCCCAGGAGCTCGCTACAACCGTCTCCAGCGACACCACTTGGCTGACTGACTCAGGAAGCGTTACGTAACACCCATCTAGCGGTAGAAGTCCGAACTACAAGTGTGGCGCGCGTAGCGAATTTTGTCCGATTAATTTTAGGCCCCCCTCGTATCTTGTGTTCTAAAGCTGTTTTCATTCACTTCATCGCTTTCTGAAGCGATTTCGATGTACTTTGACATATTTTATAGAAGTTTTGGGCCTTTTTGAATTAAGTATTTTAGAATTTTGGACATTAAACCCTATTAGAGGAATATTGATTGATTTTCAAGCTTTTTTGATGTATGGTGATGTCTCCAAATTATTATTATGCATTCCAAGATTATTTTGAGGTATTTTGTTTAATTTTTTTTAGTGGTTTTCACGTATTTGGTGTCTCGTAAAGGGTGGTTTGAGGTATTTGCTTTTATTCTCAAGTATAGTTAATACATTATTTTTCTATAAATTTGTCATTTTTTTCGCTATTTCCTTGTATTGGCTATTCTCAAACAAAATTCTATGGACTTGGGAAGAAAAAAAATTATTTAATTTAAATTAATTTGAGTAAAATCTAAAATCCAGCTAAACATCAAAGTGGACCTAGGCCTTAAATCCTCAAGTTTTTCATTCTGAAAAATGTATCTTAATGGCATTTTGTGGTATTTAATTCAGAAATGGCACTTTATTGGTAAAAAAGATTCTGGATTTCCAAGCCTTACTGGCTTTTGCGGACTCTACCGTTTTACTGACTATACAACTAACGCTGACGTCACTAGGGATAAGGCGTCAGACGTAAGGCTTTGTATTGTATGTGGTAAAATCAGGGCCCACTTTACGCTGATTGAGGCTAGCTGTACGTCATTTGCATGTCAAAGAACCGGCCCCTGGTGGGTGGGTTGTTTAAATTTAATGCCATCAGTGGTTTCGGTTACAGCGTTGCTAAAACTTTGCGTCTGCAAAGCTACGGCCGCCTACGCGGGATGCTAATTTTCAGTGAATATGCATACAATCATTCTAAATCTGATCTATTATTAATTCGTATCGCTGGCTTTCACGTGGGCAACTATAACAATTTAATTATGGGATATTTTCGCGTATTTAACACACAAAATGAGGTAGGTCGGCATTGGATTTAAAAATTTCGCGCGGTACTTGTACGTCATTTGGCTCAATAAGACGCGTTTGCTGCCGTCTGTGGTCCGTACGGCATGTTTTAGTACCATAATAACGGTTGGTATGATCTTTGCGATATAAATAACAATTGATTGCATTAAAAAATACATTTTGAATATATTTTTATTGGTACCGAGACACAAAAGTATCGAATTAATACAAAGTCTGATATTAGATATATTTAAAATAGTCGCTAGCAGGATGTGTACTACTATAATGAACTTAAATGAAGGATGTATATAGAGAAAATAAGTAAAATAATTTGTAAATAATTGAAATTTCACGACAAAACGTCGACTGTCAAAGTTATAACTAAATTTGAATTTGCATATTCAATAAACTATGTAAATGCACTCATGTTGTACAATTATGTTGCAAAGAACATTAAAGAACTATGTTACAATGTAAAAGTCAATTATAAGTTCTGGCATGAGTATATCTAATCATCATAGAGAAATTTTGACAAGCCGTTGACGTTAGATGAAGGTATTTCACATATATTTCCGATTCATGCAATAAAACCTGTGTACCTGGCGCCAGAATATATGTGTGGAATAATACCTATACATCGGTGAAAACCTTTTTTGTAGCATATAAATCTTGACAGTTATTGTTCCGTTAAAATATTGTAAATTGTTAGTATAAAAGTGCATCAAGACTGCAAAATCATATGTGCAAAATGTAAAAGACCCTCATAATTCCATAAAAAGTGTTTAAACTCCAACCAAAGATCAATTTGTTGTGTAGACTGTAAAATGCTTGTCGGAGCGGAGTACTCAATAACTTTCTTTCGTTTACATCTGAAAAAACGAATCAAGACTGTGTAAAATGTGTTTAATAGATACTACTAAAGGCATAAAAAGAACATACATGCTGAGAATTAGTCTATGCATCAAAATTAAAGTGAATTTTGTAAAAATATGTAACATTTTGGCATAACGTTCAACTTAACCTAGAAATGTGTAATTAGTGTCAGGAGAGGCAGAAAAATGCAAGGAATCTGAAAATGGAAAGTCCATTGCATCACAAGTCCATTCAGAAGTCAGTATTTATAGAAATAAAATTTCAAAAATGCTCATTGTACGTTGCTATAGTAATTTTCAATTGTTTTTCACATTTTATAAAACCAATATCCGGGCTCGAGGTAGCCAGTCTCCCATGTTTACCTGTAGCAGCAACATCGTCAGTTTTGCTCCTAGAAAACAAGTGCTATCAATTATTATTGTCAACAAATCAGTAAAAATTCTTGTACTCACACAACCATGATTGGTGATTGAATGTTGTGACAAAATTTGACAGTCAAAAGTCAGAATATTAAATTAGTGAAAGTGACATTAGCCCGAAAATACATTCAGCAGTTTCTTCACAAGCAATTGATACAACAACAACAAATTGATACGAGGTGAACTTGTTAATTTGTATAAATAAAAAAAAGTGACAAGTGGAATCTTTAAAAATATCGTGCAGTATCGTTTCACCTGGAAAAGTTCCTGTGGCAGTATAAAGGATACTTCGGCAATTTCCGTTGCGAGACACCAGTTCAACGAGGGAACATCGGAGCAGCGCGACTACGTGTAGCAGATTTCGCAATACAGCGTGGTTACATGCTCATTGAAAAACCAGAAAGAAATATTTCACTGTAAATGTCGACACGTAGTAAACAAATTTGCAAATTTAATAGTCAAAGCGCTATATAAATCTTTACAGTAAAATTTCACTTGAACTACTGACAGTATAAACACATTTATGCGCTGTTATAGTAGAAATTTAGGGGGGAATTTATTGTTCAATTATTTAGTATAAGCATTACAACAATTATTGTACATTGTGGCGAAACCCATAACCTGCCAAATCTGTTAATATATTGAAATCTTGTTAATTTAGATACATCTTTTATTTAAGAATTTAGAATATAATCTCGACACATTCAAATTAAGATGAAAATATATATCAGAATAAAACAAAACATAGGAACCCACGCTTCTGTGTGACGTACTTATCCAATTTCTTCTCTTTCAGTGGAGAACGCGAGCTAACACACTGAGAGAGTCTCATAATCAAATAACAACTACATATAAAAAGCATAAGGGCGCCCAAAAATCAAAATCCAAAATCAAAACAATACATATAAAAAGTATAATGATAATAGTATATAACCATGACGTAAACGACGAGCTTGAATTGATAATAAGCCTAGGTGCTTGTACCTACCATGAGTTTGTGTCCTGGTTAATAAACTGCAGATACCCAAAGCTGACGTTCCTACGCAGCCCTCGCTAGCTTGGCCGAATCGTTATCGTGGAACAGCGCCAGCTGGAGTCGAAAGGTAGGAGCAAATTTCAACGCCCGCGCCGTTCCCGTTAGGGCCGTCCCAGTCATCTGCAGACGTGGAAGCTACTTGTAGTGGATCGAAGCGGTTCCCAAATTATTTAGCTGAGAGAGCTTGAAAATTCGAAAGTGTGTTGGAATTTATCTTCTACACCATCCCCTGTTATTTCAACTATCCATTTTGGTCCTCTGCACGCGTACGTCGTGACTAATCTCGGGGTACCCCTGCTTACTGGCTTTTCGTCCGAAAAAATTCGAAAGGTTGGTGAATTTCTCTCGGACTATCTCGTACTGCTTAGGTTGTTCATATTTTGGTCCTTTGCATGATGCAGGGGTTTATTTCGGAGGGCGATGAAGCGATGTTTCTGTTTACTGGCTTCTTGATACAAAAAACTCGAAAGGTGGGTGATTTTCGAGAATGGGAATGATATGTTTTATCTTGTGGATTCTTTAAAGACGAGTAAATAATTTGAAGTTCCTATAGCGCGGGAAGGTCATTTGCTGGCATGCCGTCCCGTACGGGATCAAAATTTGAATAATGACTTTCAACCCGGCTTCGAGTCTAATGTACTTTGCGGAATTACACGGCACATCACCCCCTACATCGATCGGATTGTGCTGGTAAGTTTTTTTTTCCGTCGAGCAATAAAGGAAATAATCCCCGTTCCTCTTTCTGGGATTTCTATTCTCGAATGATTGTAAACATTCCACAATTATCGTCTGCCGAGAACGTATTTTTGTTGTTGTTGTTATTGGGAATTCCTAGGATTGGCTTCGTTTTCGAGACCGGGAATCGTCAGCTGACGCCGTTCCTTCGGTTAATGTACGCCTTTGATTGTGCGGGACTATCTTGTAGCATATACGGGGTGTTCATGGAAAAATTATCTCATTAAAGTGCTCAATCGTGTTGAATACACTGTATACACTAACATTTTCGTAAAGATCAATAATGTGGCATATTTTTTAAAAATCCAACTCTGAAGTACTTAAATGTGTTCAGAGAAAGGTAATTATTTATGCCAATGTAGCAATAATTGCGGGTTATACATTATTTTATGAAAATTTTATTTAGAATTTATTTTTTTGTATTCTTAGTCGCGAGAGCGAGGAATTACACTGCCAGTATCTAAAAGCAAATCACGCAGGGTAGACATAATGTAAATCAAATATTGTAAACTGAAAATTGGGCACGAGAAACTCAAAAATGTCCTGCAATCGTCGAGACTAGTTTTAACTTTTCAACGGGGTAGTTTTTAATATCTGCCGCAAATAGAGTTGCTCGTCTAACTCTTCAAAGAGAGAAAAAAACTTGTTACCTCTTCTCTCGGTACCCTTTTGGGACACAAAACGTTTATTGCTCGGTGAATCGAGAAAGTTGCTAACGGGCTATTTACAGAAAAACGTTTAATTTGAAGCGGCGTTTTCCTTGAATTCTATGCGATGTCCGAAATTAACTCCCTCTTTAGTTTTTGTAACAGAATATGAACTTCAAGCGGTAACTTTTTAATTAATAATAAAACATTTTTTTGGCCTTAAAAAATTTCGAACAATAGCATTGCATATAAAAAAGACCGAAAAGGAACTAAAAACAATAAAAAAACGATCAAAGTTCAGTTGATTTAAATAATATTCCTCATAAAAATTGACATTAAATTTGCGAATAATACATAGATATATTATTTGATTCAAATACATGGACAATTTTTATATTAAGCAAAAAAAAACTAAAGTACTTACACAGATTGATCATATGAAGAATTCATCATTACTAACTTATTGTCTTGACTGTTAATTATTTGCTAAACGTAAAAAGTATTATTTAAATTTCTACTTAAAGAAAAGTATATTAAAATTTTTAAGAGTCGCGTGTATTTTATATACAGGGTGTATCACAATTAATAGCGCAAATTGAAACAGCTGCAAGCACACGATACTAGAAGCAAAAAAGTCTTACAATTAGTAAACATGGGTTCGCAAACGCACAATTTTCGAGATATAGGGTGTCAAAAAACATTTTTTTTTCTATTTTTTAACATTAGCTACATTTGAGCGCTAATTCAGTTTTTATTCAAACGACAGTGACGGAGATTTTAGGATTGCGTGAGGCTCTTTTGCCCCTAGGTCGAAAATGCCTGAAGTGTTGCGGACGTTGTGATTTTTGTTATTTATTTGCTTAATTTTGAATTTTTTTATCATGTTGCCACTTTCTTTCATGTTTTCCATCATAATAGGCCATTTATCCTGAAAACGCTTCGCTTTGGAGCTTTTGATGATGGGTATATTTTTGTGTAAAAAACATTGGCAGTTTATAATAGGCTTTTAAAATGCCAATTTTTCCAAAATCGTAAAAATTAGGGGCGAAAGAACCTCACGCAATCCTAAAACCGCCGCCACTGTCATATGAATAAAAATTGAATCGGCGCTCAAAAGTAGCTAATGTTAATGATAATACGTGTTCTGTATCTCAAATGGTTCCTGACATATCGTCAAAAAACTGAAAGAAATTGTTTTTTTTTGACACTATATCTCGAAAACGGTGAGTTTGCGGATCTTTGTTTACTATGACTTTTTTGCGTCTAGTATCGTGTACTTATAGCTAGTTCTATTTGCTCTATTAATTATGATACACCCTGTATGTTGAATATCTCGAAATATTAAATTTCTTTTTAACTACAAAGTTTTACTCTATTTTAAATGTAATGTTAATTCATAATCAAATTTTTTTTCTAATTTTAAAAAAATAGCTTTTAATTTATATGAAATAAGTAGATTTTCTAATATCCTATTTTCTATCTTATCAACATCTAATTTATTACAACTAATAATAATAAAGTGCACCACAATAATTAAAATGATTAAAACTAGTCAGTGTGTAAATTTTATTTTAAAAGAATGTGACAATAAATGACGATTTGTATAATATCATTTTTTAATTACCTTACATCAGGTTTAAATATCTATGTCCAAAATTAAAATAACACTTTTTGTTTCTTTCCACACAATGCAAATTTTTATTACCTCAAATTTTGAATACGCTTAATTAAACTTAATTGATGTTCATTAGAAAATGATACTATGTGCTTTAAATCATCATTTATGATTTGTTTTGCTAAATCTGCTTTTTTAGGTTGAAATTAATAATAGAGTTGAGTGAAAGAAACACTTTCACAATTTTTTAAGGAAATTGTCAAATTGTACGCATAAATGCTAAATAACGGAGGCCTAAGTATGGCTCCTTGCGGAACCTCACATGATAAATATTCTTTTGATTGGTGTTCCACATGGTGTAATCTGTTTAACAAATAACTATGACATTTGATAGGGGTGTTTTTAGATTAAAAAAAATTGAATTTATTTGAATTAACTCAATACTTTTGTAATAAAGTAAATGTGACGTGAAATGTTTTCACATGAGGAACTTTTCTTATTTGCTGTTCTTAGAAGTTGTCCCGAGAAAAAATTAAGTAAACACTGGGAGTTTAACGTAATATCTGGGCGTTGAACTAATAAAAACGAGCTATATTTGGACATGTACTAGAATCGTTTTATATATTTAAAAGGAATATCTCGCGTCGGGCGACACGAAAACACTTTTACGAATGTATTTCTGGCGACGGCGGCTTATTACGTTAAGGGCTCCTATCTAATATTGGGGCTATTGGCCATTTCGGTCTCTATCGAGCGACGTTCGACGGGCCCCTGGAAACAACGTATGTGTCCTAACGGGATTCCCTAGGCTTTTGTTTGCGTAGGTGTATCGCCTCGTAGGTGTATGCGTTGTATCGCCTTGCTCCAGGAGACCGCGATAGAACGCGTTTAAACTGAATCAGATTTACTTCGTTAAAGTCTGAGGGACGGTCGATTTATCTTAAAATGCTTTCCGGGCTAAGGAATAAAGTGTGCGTTTTCAATTATTTAGGTCTGTACCTGCTTCATGCCACATAAGCGTTTATCGCGGTCAGTAACAAGTACGAATTTATTAGATAAGACTGATGCAAAAGTAACAGTGGTAACTTTTACTATTCAAGACTATTGTGACTGCACAAAAAGAAAGGGAAATACAACACTCCGTATAACCAAGGCGTATGGGACGTTTATTCGGAATAAATCACCCTGACTAATCACTTTTGTCGCGTGTATAAAGAATTTTTATCCGGCACATATGAGGCGTAGCCACGTCTGATATTCGCCGGCCGCATTTGTTATATCGGAAACGTTCGAGAATTTTTTTACGACCGTGAATTCTATCATTCCGGCACACGAGTTCCTGCGAACTTCATGAATCGGCAATAAAAAGTTGTGGAAACTGCCGGGAATCGCCGATAAAAAAAAGAATTCAGTCCCGGTGCGTTCATTAAACTACCCTGGAATTAACTTTTGGCATATACGTTGGTCTTTCACGCGAGTCGTATTGTCGGTCGTGAGGAGGCTCGGTGTCGTAATATTGAATAATTTAATTCGTTGAATTGGTTAGCTGTCTTCCATTTTTCTTAATTTTTTTAGTATTCATTTCACTCAGTGCCAGTTTCTATGTAGGATCGTTTGGTCAATGACTTTCCACATAAATGTATGACAGTAAAGAAAGACTCGATGCTTTATAGTCCAGTTACTGAAGCATTTTGGCTACCAATTTTTTCGGATTGAATGGATTGACGCGAAATTTGAACTGTACACTGAAAGAAATGCGTTTTATTCTTTATTAGAATTCTATATACCATTATAAGACCATTGTATACTATATGTGACAGTTAAACAGGTGAATATTGGATATAAAACGCGTATTGCTAGCACAGTTGTATAGTGACTATAAACCTTATTCTTTATTAAATTATTGTATAACTAGTATACAACGTTTTTTATACCCTTTACGAAATAATAGCAATAACTGTTATTAAAGTGTTCCATATCGTTATTAGAACATCTAGTACTGGTTATAAGTTTTATAATAATAAATGTATTAAACTGTTGTATACTCTGTATGAGTTAAAAACATATGTCATTAAGTTTTCAGAAATTTTATTGGATAACTGTAATTACAAGCTAAGGTTCTAATGTAAACATACATAAAACATACTTTTAAGCATTAAAAATGATGACAAATCGCTCCCAAAACTGTCCAGTTTATTTTCTTAGCAACGATGCACCCGTATTTTCTTGTATTACATGAGAATTTGCACTATAACTCTTCCACCTTAAGAATGAAGCATCCCCAGAAAGGTTGAGCTTCTTTCCATATAATTTTATTTCCTCTGGTTGATTGACTTTATACCCATGCTCTTCTTTGTCACCGTTAACCTTCTGTTCCTCCATCTTATGTAAAACTTAACATCAGCGATTTCTAATAGGACCTACAAAATAATAATTTTTAAGATTTAGACAAGATTTACATTTGAAAAAACAAAACAATTACAAGCCATAAAACAGTTAGATACTTACATAATAATTTTCCATTTCACACAACGCGATATGATCATGTATCCCACAAAACATGTGCATATACTGTCCATTTTCATCAAACTAGACGTGTGTAAGTCGATGCACAGCGGACTGTCGGAAATTTTACGATTGTTGTATTTTCTCTTCTTGAGTAAAGATAATAAAGACGTTGTGGTTTTGTGTGTTTATTTTGACAATGATTGAACATGTATGGACAATAAAAGTGGACTGTATAAGATAGTTGAGTACCGTTCTGCTTCATGCATAGCATGCTACTGAAATCTTAGAAGGGATGAGCTCGTGCGGCGAACCCTAAATCAGCGGCTGGAATAGCCAGGTTTCTTATTGAGTCGGCGCACTTCGCTCTCGGGTCTGACATATGATTATTATTACAAGACTATGAATATAACTTAACAACGATCATAACCGATTATGCACCGAGAGGTGACGATCACTTAACCATTATAAGATGCGTTTTACACGTTAAAAACGGAAACATATTCAGTATAAGAACGAATAATTCTGTTAATACAATTGTTATATACAAATTCGGATACTGGTCTTTATACAACAAATCTTCCCTACTATACAATTGGAATATAAAGTCTATAACACCTAATAATGTATAAGTAATTCATTATAACCTTTATTTCATAGATGCATAAGGTGTATTAAGCACCTTCCAGTTAAACTGATTGAATAATGAGTATGGAGATGATTGCTTTTTTTTAATAAAAGTTGTATATTGGTTATAAAAGTTTTAATATGCGCTATACACATTATTCTAGATAAACAGTTTAATAAGCCCATTTCTTTCAGTGTAGCTACGGAATAGCCCAAGAAACAAAAGTTATATAGTGCCGATGTGTGCTTTTACCCTAGTGGTGGATGCCACCCTTTCTGGAGGGTGTAAATTTTTTATTAAAAATAACCTCACGATTCGATAGAGGGACGAATTCTAAGCAAAAAATGTTCCATAAGAATTTTTTGTACAGTCAGTACTTTTTGAGTTATTTGCGCCTAAACACGTTCGGTTTTTAGCAAAAAAAATGCATGTTTTTGAGCCATTTTTCGCAAATATCTCAAAAAACTACAAGTTTTATCAAAAAAATTATCATAAGCAAAAAATGAAGGTAATTAAATAGCAAGGAGATTGCTTTTTTTATTTTCGTAGATGGTATAGAACCCGAGTTATGACTCCCAGAAGTTGAAATCAATTTCGAAGATAGCTATATTCGAAACGTTCAACGTCCTGTAGCGGAAAAATTAAAGGTTTTTCGAGGAAAACTTATATAACACATATTAAAGTTCTTGAAAAGACCTTTAAATTGAGTGGTGGTAGAAGTTGTTAGCATGAAAACTAATGAAGTTACCATCAAAATAAAATTATTGTCTTGATTTTTGGGAAAAAAATAATCGGTATTAAAATTGATGACGACGGAAAAAAAAATAATACGTATTCCTTCTGCAATTTACTTTATTTATGTATTAACAGTTGACTGGGAATTTGAACGATTTTAGAAGCCTAAATTAAAAAAAAAAATTTCATTTACTTTTGAATAAAATTTTTCAATTTTTAAAAAAATCGCCTTTTTTCAAAATATTTCAAAAACTAACAAAGTTGTAAAAAAATGATAGAATAAGAAATTGTAGGTTTTTTCTTACTGAACAATTTGCTTTTTTTAAAATTTTTGTTGGACAAAATTTGACTGAGTTATGACCGTTAGAAGCTCAAAACTAAGCTTCAAGACTGCCTTTCCTGAGCCTTTTTAGCTTACAAATCTAAAAAACTAATGTTAATTAATCACATTTTTTCGGTAAAATTTTCGGTGCGGGTAAATTACCATCATCTTTGTGTATTTTGGAGCACTTGTGAACTGATTTGAGTAAGTATTTTAATAATGTATATAATTTTTTATTTGATATAAATTTAATAAAAAAATTTTAAGAATAAATTCAATAAAATTGAAAAAAATTAATTATATCATCATACTCACATATAATTTTTAGGAAATTTTTCTATAAGGGGTAGGGATTTTTTGGGTGGCTGAAAAGTGAGTCGTAAGCTTTCTAATGAATAACAAAACAAATGCAATACATTGTGAATGCACCAAAAGAATATTTTAAACTGTTAAAAACTTTTTCTATTTTTTTGCCCATGGAAGGTTGGTTTTTAAGGATTTTTAAGGGTTGAAAAGTCATTAAAGTTAATAAATTATATTAAAAAATATGAAAAGAACTTTATTCAATATATTTGAACATGCATTGAATCTTTAAAATACGTAAATCTGCGATTTTCCCATTTTTTTCGTATAAGGGTTGTTTTCTCCCCCAAATAGAAAAAAGCACACATCTAGACAATACAACTTTTGAAGTGGTCCTCCAGATGAGCTTGTATGCAAATTTTCAGGAAAATCCATGCTTTCCGAAAAAATTGGGGCTTTTACTTTATTTTCGCCTTCAGTGACTGGACTATTTATTACTAGGAATTGGCAAAAATGCCATTGCTTCTGTATTAGTCTCTTTCCACCATTTCGAGAATTTCTTCTTCCACAATGGTTGTTCGACCTTGACGAGGACCTTTGACTAGGTTCTCGAAGACGTCTTTCAATATTTCTGAAGGTTTGAGGATTTGCTATTGAACGATTCGAATATTGGAACACTCTGTACAAATCATTGAGGTGTGCAACGGCTTAAGAACCTTCCTATTTCTAAATCCACGAGCCGATATCGATTTCAGTTAACTTCTGAACCATTTTTTAACAAATATACCACAGAACGTTTTCATCTTCTAATCATTAGTGTTACCAAAGCTGTGGCTGCATTTTAACAATGGATTAACCCCATAAAGCGACTCGGTTCCTTCAATCAAACTTTTCCCGAGGCTACGTAATCTCTATAGAAATTCCTTTCTACATGAAATCCCGCGTGTCTTTACGTACGTACTAATGGTAATTTTATACCTTTCCATTAAAATATTCAAATTGGTTTTTCAGCCTGGCGGCGATAAGGCGGAACTCCCCTATTTTATGCACTCGCTTTATTAAAAAGATTAAGATCTACACGTACATAATTACAAGGGAGACCTCTCGGGAATCGACTGTATTCTTTTCTGTTTCATTTGTTAACTTTTCCTTGGCACCGCAGTAGACGATAAGTTGTTGGATTTGCCGGACATTGACTCTTAAACTCGGCTGCGAGCAAATGAGTCGCATGACTGTCCCGGAAATACCATTTATTCCTCCACGTACAAAGGGCACCATGTATCTTGTGGTGAATTGAAGAGCGTTGAAAGCATATCTTCTGTGTGTTAGTTGTTCCTGAACTGTGATAGTAAAAAAAGTTTGCAATATCGCCTTGGTCAAGTAAAATTACCATTCAGTTTTATATTACAACTTTGAGTATTCATCAGTGCTTAAAGGTAATGTTTCTTGTGCTAAAGCAACAATATAAGCATATGCCGGTGGTATGGAGAGCGCCAGAGAAGAAATGTTGGTCTCAAAGACGTTCCGTGAAGCAGTCAGGACGATAAATATGTTGTCAAGTTCGAGGTTTGAAGAAACGTTATCTGTTTAGCATAATAAAATTAATGACGTGAACATGTTTGCACCACAACAGCTGTGGATTATCAGAAAAACGCCAGAAAGTTCCAATATATGCCAAGATTTCGGTCTTTCTCTCAAGTGACGTCACCACATGCGCGTAGCCACACGCTGTAGACACTTTCTCTGCGTATAGTCTCGATTGTCACCCATTAGTTAGCAGTAAAATTAATCCTGAGAAAATCCGTCGTTTTACACGACTCGCCCCCTTGCAGCGCTACTTTTTGTAAGGCTTTACCTCATTCACGCAATCCCAACCGCCTCAATTAATCGAGTAGAAAACCAAAACAGAGGAACGCGTCGGTTTATCGCCGCAAACCGATAAATCTCTCCCCTGCGGCGTCGACTGCGCCGAGCCTTAAATGCGAAACGACAGAGTTTCTTGCTCGTAAAAAAGGGGAAGGCTTCGCGCTGCCGTCCGACGATTTATGAATAATTTAAGTCGTTTATTAGCCGGCGCGCATTCGGTGTTTTAGGATAAATCAAAGGCGCGTTTTTTGTGCAACGTCGGAGGACAGATTAATCTTCTACAAGGGATGGTCGTGTCACCAGACGACGTCGGGCGTCGCTTTACAGACACTTCGTAAGTGTCGTCTTCCCTTGAAAGGCGGACGGACGCTAGTTCAGAGCTTTTAATTCCATCGGAAAAAGTTGAATTATGTCGCTACAGCTCTGCTATGCATGCTTGTGGGTTGGGACACCTCCTCTTTCAGTTGTCACCAACATTTATTAATTGTACTTTCAACATGTGTATACAGTAGGGTGGGTAAAAAAAATCGACTGTTTTTTTATTTACTTTATACTATGAAAAATAGGTTGCTAGATACCTCTAGAAAATTCTCTCCAAATATGAGCTCTTAATTTTAATAGGAAGGTCCTCAGCTTTACAGTTTTCCATTTTTTCCTCAGTATTAGAAAAAAAATTCTTATCTCTCTATCAACTGTTCGTTAAAAATATCTCTCATCCTCATATGCTTGTATATACCTTGTATATACGGCTGAAAAAAATCGAGAATAACTGTAATAACGACATTTGCTAGACAAAACACTATTTAAATTCTTCGAAAGTAGATTACAGCGCTCCAAGTTTAATACGCTCTCACTGAGAGCTTTTATGAAGTTATGAAATTCCTACCATCGTAAATCGAGAAATAACAAGATTATGTAGGCATTCTATCTACTGTGCCCTGTCGAGCTAATGGATTCTTGAAATTTCTGAAGCCGATATCTAGTTTTAAGGACAGCGTTAATTCGGGTTGTTTTAAGAGGTTGGGATCGTTTGGTGAAACAAGTTGTTAGGTTCGAAACACTGTCGAATATTTTTCTTTCGCTGTTCGATCAGAGTGACATGTGTAGCCAAAAAGTAAATCCACTATAGATAAAGTCAAATTCTCATCTGTAATAAAAACCATTTCAAATTATACGATTCGTACGAATTGCAAAAAATGCAATAGTAAAATGTATCTAACAAAAAAATACTGTAGTATGGGCAACTTCTTAAAGCATTAAAAAAAACGTATGAAACTTTTCTCTTGATAGAGACATCGGAGACATCAAGAGCGCAGAACGACTCTACATTTATTTTCGCTCCCAGAGCCATATCGTCAGCGAACTTCAAAAAAAAAAAACTTAATCTTTCATCCCCGTCCCTTACCCATACATAGCACTGTTTGCAAAACGTCTGGAAAAGGGGAGAAATGAAACAATAGACGTTATGTGTGATTTGCAGGTGATAGTGGATATGAAATCAGTCAAGACATGATTTATTAGGTTTTTCGTGTTGGAACAACTCCTGGAATATATCTCTTCGGATGTTGTGCCGTTATTGATGGTGTGCTGATCGATTTAGACCGATTTAGGTGGTACTTTATCGGAATAATGTTTGTTTGTTTGACGGGAAGCGGTTGCGAGGTTATACAGGACGTATGAAAACATGTTTTTAATTTTAAACGAAACACCCTGTATATTCGGAATCATCTCCATACGAGGATGTAATGTGTACATATCAAATATTTGATAGTTTGCACAATATTTTGGTTTTTAACCGTTCGAAGTATCGAAAAAGGAATGGCGGCGATCGATCCTTATGGATCGAGAAATAAAAAAATGTGCTTTTCCGATATTAAATTCACTTTCAACAGTTCCTTTTTGTTCTAGACAAAATACATTTCTTTAAATAAGCTTTTCTTATAAATTTATGAGTAGTTGTTCCTATTGGAATTTCTGAAAAAGTAGACAAATAATGATTTAACTATGTTTGTGATCTGCTCGAGAAAATATTTATAAGTTAGTACCGTCAGTGAGGTGAATAACAGGGCATTATAAAAAACTTTCTTTGAATATATGTCCTTTGTCTAGAGAAGTTATCATAAAACACCTTTTTTAGCGATATTTTTTTTCTCGATAGAGAATGTGAAGGTTTATTCGATACATTTAAAAACTCTGTAAAATAAAATATTGTGCAAGCTATGAAAGCATATGCATGACGTATAATAAAAAGAGAGAGGAAAATAGGGGATCAAAGATCAACAAAAAACCAGCTATTTGATCTGTTACTTTCTTTTTCCTATTACTATCAATTTGATTTAATTCTACTTTGGAACCTCTACGCTCTTCTCGTGGTTTCGCGCGTTATTAAAAATATCGATGTTTCTCTTTATACCTGCTCAACACAAGGCCCCCGACTCTAAGTGAACTTGTTAAAAAAATATTACTAAATTTCGTGAAACCTTCCCCGAAGGACGGTCTTGGCGACGTTAAGCGTACTTGAAAACCATTAACTTTCCGATAAATTAGTGTTGACTGAAATATTTTACTTTTTGGCCCATCTGTTCCGAGAACTAACAAATAAATTACTACGTGTCCTGCTTTTGTTAAATTAGTCTATTTCTTTCAGATCTCAAAAAAATTGTAGAACTATGACTTGCGCGATGTGTGCAAATGTTCAAGTTAATCGGTTCGGAAACACCCAAAATCGAAAACATCTATTTTTATTTAACACCTTGTAGAACAAAACGTAGCAAATATTCGAATATTCAGTTCAATTGTCATAATTCATCACCAATCTGCCTTTAAGATGTGTTCCATTATTAATGTTCACCCTGTATTCTAGCCGCGCTCGTTGTCGTTGCACACCTACCTTGATACATAAATATCAGTTAAAAATTGTACCAGTCGATCCTTCACATGCACTCTTCATCTTGTTTCTTTTAAAACCCCGTTTTTCACGTGAGAAATCTTCGCCTCATGCGCTTACGATCGTCGATTCGAAACAGAGATCTTTAATTCCCAACAGGTCCACTTCCAGCTTACCCTGCGACCTCCTAGCTCGTTTGTTGTTAATTACCGGGCTTAGATCTTGGATTCTCGACGCTGGCGCGACTAACCAGACGCCGGTCGCTTTAATCATCATCCTCGTAAAGGCGCGCTATCGAATTACCAGTTAGAACTGCAGGAGTTCGTAATTTACTACTGAGCTTCCAAGGATCAACGATATCCTTGGTGCACAACGTCCGGGGTTATGCAGGTCTCAAATATATCGACAGGTTTTCGACTACAACAGTAGGGCGGTTACCAAACGTCGGCGATTATGTAAATTTATTTAATTTTCTTCGAATCGATCTGACATGCAGAAAAATAAACAAGAAGGGGTAAACGATAGTAACGTCACCAATTCGTTTTGGCTTATACGAATTGTTATATAGGGTGTCATTACTACAGCGAGTATTAATATTGGGAAACATTTGGTAAATTTCAAGACAATTGTTTTCCAGTTTTTCGCTGAAAAACACTTCAAGAAAAGGAAATAGTGGTACACAAAAAACACTCCGACACGGTCGAATCCAGATACCAACTGAATTGCGTATTGGTGGTTGCCGGACAGCTTAATACTTCGTGTTAGTAAACTGCCGCGCCGTTGTCCTATTGCTCGATATGAATTTTATAAAATTTTAAATTATTACAACGCTAATTATTTGTTAGTTTGTTTTTTTAATTCCAAAGATCAAGACATTGACCAACATACAATAATTCTTAATATAGGATACGTCACAGAAAATAATTAAATACAAACATTAATGATTAAAATATTCATCAACCGAGTAGAAGGCCCAAGGGAGGAGAAATTTTTTTAATTCTTGTTTGAATTTATTTTGTGAATTTATAATTTTAAAATATTTTGGTATTTTGTTATTAAATATATTTCGTTATTAAATATACGAATAGACATAGACTGAATACCTTTAAAACACTTATCTGTCCTACACTGTGGCTTTCGCAGATCGTCTTTGTACCCTGTATTATGTATATGGACATCTTTTTGTTTTATAAACTAGCATAAAGTAATTAATTATACTGTTTTTAGACTTATTAAAGACAGTATCTTATATTTATGAAGTACTGTCAGTTATAAAGCAGGATAAAGCAGATGGAACTAAGGTTCCAAGGCAAGTAACAATTCTTAAGTAAATGTTCCTTAGTAACCGTTCCGATATACCGTTCCAATGGACGATTCCAAAGTACCCGGTTTCAAAGTGATGGTTTCAAGTAACGATTACAAAGTGACGTTTTTAAAGTCAATTAAACGGTTTCCAAACAACGAAGTCAAATTAACGGTTGCAGTAATATTTACAAAGTAACTGTTATAAAGTAACTGTTACAAAATAACTGTTACAAATTAACTGTTACAAGTAACTGTTATAAAGTAACTGTTACAAGGAACTGTTGGAAAATAGAGATTACATAGTAGCGGTTACAAAGCAGCAGTTACTGCTACGTAGCTGCTGACTATATTTGAAGATTTTTTGAAATAGTTTTCCACTTTTAAGCCATTTTGTCATTTTCTCTTGTTTTATCTTTTGTTTTGTTCTGGTGTCTTTTAGGTTTACATCCTGTATATTGCCTAGGTACATATTATTTACATTAATGGTAATATTAACGGAAACATTATCGTCCTTATTTTCTTTTCTTGACATTAACTGCAAGCGCAGTTCTGTTCGATTGAAAAGCACTGGGAAACGGCTTTGAAGGCCCATTATTGGACGTTGTCGACTGTACTAACGACCCCTCTGCTCCACACGGCAAAGACACGTTCCCTGACACGTAAAATTAATTCTGCGCGATAACTTCCAATTTATAGGTTGGCAGTCGTTAATTCCCAGTTGTTGGTTGCGTCAGTTTCAGGTGTACATTAACCGAGGAGCTGATTAATCCTCTATCTAACAAGCGGACAGATCCGTTATTGTATGTACAACGCGAACCAAAACGGATGAGTTTCCTTTTCCTGCACTGAAAAAAAAACGAGCTTTTGTTTGGTTTCCGTGATTTGTATTTTTTTTGTAAAGAAAGAGAATATAATACGGGCTTGTTGGTGGTGAGATGTTATTAACGTTGGTAATGTAGCCTTTTCAGGAATACATTCGTCGATTCTATCAACATTCTCGATAATCGCTTCACTTTCGAAGTCAACGAGAGACATTTGCAAACGGCGGGATGGCGATGAAAAATTATTCACCGATCTTTCGAATCTCCCGACGCTTTGTGGGTATTTATTTAACTAGACCAGGAAAATTAGCGAAAAAAAAAAAAGAGAAACTTCCTATCCACGATATTATTGTAAAGTGTCTAAAGGAACATAATACAAGACATTTCTCATCTCGTGAGTAAAAAATTTTAATAGCTTTTCTATTTAAACAAATAAGTGAGGAAACAGTTTTTTCACTTTGCAGGGAAAACCATCAATTTTAGCGAAAAGTGACTCTCAGACAGCTTGTAGGGATTTAAATTAACTACAAAATGAGACTTGTTAAATTAAAATCGGTTAATAAAGAAAAAAGTTATTGAAAAAAAAAACAAGAAATGTGCCCATTTTTTGATTTGTTTATAACTATCGCATTTATTGTTAAAATTTAATAAAACCTATGACAAGTTGAGGGTTTTGTCATACTTTAAAAGTGTGCCAAAAGTGGACGCTGTAGGTGCAATAGTTTTCGCACAATTC
>NW_019416456.1:109937-113272 GCF_000390285.2 Anoplophora glabripennis
TGATAAAACACGTACAGAAGTTCTTGGCGCATTTTCCATTATTTGTTGGACATTTTCTTTTAATTCTTCAGTCCGCTTTTTAGGTCGGCCGCTTCCTTCTTTTCTTGTTACACTGCCCGTTTCACGAAAAACATTAACACAACGCTGAACTGCACTTTGAAAAATTTTGTACTCAACAACGCCGGGAAATTGATTTTGAAATTCTATGAAACATTCCTCAATAGAATACTTCCATATTCCATCAATCTTGCGTCCATTTCTAAAGTAGGACTCTATGATAAACACTTTTTGTTCTTGAGAAAACACCATTTTAAACGCTTTTTAAAACGAAAATATTCAAATTGATAGCGGCGATATAGCGCTTTGACAGATGACGTTTAAGTTCATTTGCTATACGCTACGCCCTACGTCCAAATTTTCAGAACCAATTTGACCACGTTTTTATTTGAACGCTCGTTATTAATTAAAATTTCAATTTCGGAATTATTTTACTATTATTAAATAAATAAATGAAGCCATCGTTCATTAAAAGTTATTTTTTTACATATTAAGCCAAAGTAAACTTATTTTTTCAATATTTTGTTAGCTATTTAATTACGATTTAAATGTAAAATTAAAGTAAAAATTCACAAATTATATCAAATATTTATTGTTAAAAGATTTTTTCGAGTAAACTAAAATATAACGCTTTAATAGGATAGTGGAATGGAAGGTATGTTCACTTCACTTTGAAATCATTTTCGTTTGGGTGTTTAGCTAATTTTTTTTTTAAGAATTTTCTCGCGATCTAATGCGACCCGACAGCCCGGTATATAGATGCGAGTAAACCGCTTGATGTGTTAATCGATACGGTCCCCGCGCGTCGACCCGCAATCCTCATGTGGTGGGAAGGGGCGGCGGAGGCAGCGGTGGCGGCGGTGTATTATTGAATGGAGCATTTTGAATGAAAAACGGGCAAGGCTTTTTCCATTGAGATAAGAGGCACGCCGGCGCCTCTGTCATACGAGGCGGGATTAATGAGGGGAAAAAATAGGGAACACGGGGGTGTTTATGAAGTCTGTAAAAACAATTTTAAGGGCGCCTCTCTCGGGGAAGATTGTTTTATGTAAAGATAAAGGAGTTTAAGAATTTAATCGTGGAATTATTTGTAGTTTAGGATAACGCAACTCTGTGTTTTGACACTTGACTATTTTCAAGCACGGCGGATAACGACGATCAGTGAGTGTGATGATTGTATTCGTTCTTATTTCGTTCAAACTTATTCCTCTATTATTCGTTTTCTTTTCACATGAAGGTGAAGGCAAAATTCTACCCTTTATGTAGTCTTACAAAAGTAAAAACAAATAAAAATCGATGGATCGCAGTTATCGAACTATCGTACACCTTTTCTCCAATAATAGGCCAGTCATTATAGCTTTTTTTCGGGAAAAAAAATACTATTAGAAGTTTCTCTGCGGAATATCGTTCGGAAACGTGTTATAAACAAAATATCAATAAATCAACTCGAGACTAGTTGGGAAACTTTGTTAAAACAATGGTCAAAATTATGGAAAAGTGGTTTTTTGACTCTTGTAAAAAAACTGTTATTCATAGAGAAAAAAGGTTTATACGAAAAAGGTAGGTATTAAATAAATCTGTAAAATAAGACAAGTCCGATTAAATTCCGATAATTTGTTTATGCACAAGAGCTCAAAAATGGTCGAAAATTGTCCTTGGACGAAGAAAATCTCCNTTCCATAACTTTGACCACTGTTAAAACAAAGTTTCCCAACTAGCCTCGAGTTGATTTTTTGATATTTTATTTATAACAGGTTTCCGAACAATATTCCGCAGAGAAACTTTTAATAGTATTTTTTTTCCGAAACAGGCTCTTTCATGTCTATAATGACTGAGCTATAAGTTTAGCGTTCTAAAACTTTATAATTGATTGACAGCACTCAAGGCTCAAGGTCTTATAATGTAGTTGTTCTTTTGATCTATAACGGTCTTTCTCGAACGAAGTTCTTTTAAAATTGGTTTGTAAATAAGTTGTAATAAGCGAATGACGTCAGAAGGGTTCATTTTACTAACCATATTCAGCTGCTTGAAAATATCTAATTAGTAAATTTTATAAGAATACAGGGAAATGTTATAGAGGGTATCCCGTTTGTACTTAAAAAAACAATTGCAAAAATAATGTTGAAGGAAAAACGTTAAAATCTAAGTTTCTAAAGGTTTTGCAAACACCAAAAAAGTTATAGGTACTATTCGAAAATTGTATTCAACTTTCGACTTTGTTCGACTTTGTTCGACTTTGTTCAACGGTATTTAAAAAGGCTTTTTCCACGTCGACAGTCCTTACTGACTGAAGACGAGCGTGTTCTCTAGTATGAGCCAAAAAAATATCTTTTTCGAAAACTGTCATCAAAAGTCGACGTTTTCGTTAAATCTTCAGTTGACACAGTGAGTCTTTTTTGGTCACCTAGCTGCAAAATACTTTTATGTTCTAGAACACCAAAGTTTTATCCTCACGACAAGGGAATATGTAATACACAGAGCGCAAATGGCTCCATCGTTCGTCGGTTGTCTCACCTACGACGTACTGATGAGGACCAAAAAGTCCGAAACCGGTCTGTGTCTGGTGGGTTAAGCTGACGGACGATCCTAGCTGTTGTACTAGGTGTTGCGAGTATAATTCAATGCCGGTCGGGGCATATAGCTCGCGGAGTAGTTGTTTCTCGCAACACTGGAAATTTAAAACAAAAACAAACTATTTTCTGGAAAACTTCGGTCAATTGTAGGGAGGAACTTGACGAAAATTTTCAGCACAATGCCTTGCTGATGTTAAAAAATCACAACTATGTTCTTCATATACCGATTGCATATCGGTCAATTTATTTAAACTGTACTAGTTATACAACATAATGTTAAAAATTTATAGTTGACATACTTTTTCGTGTTTATATTTTTAAATTTACTTCTGCCGTTTTAAGGAGGTATATCGGGGTCCGAGGGAAGTGAGGAGCGCAGGGGGTCCTATGCTTTTCTTATGGGACTAAAGCCCGCTGCCAATTTGAAAAAATTAAATTCTATTGAAATTATTTGCGATAAACATTATCTATATAGCAAAGAAATCTACTCATATGCACATAGCATACATATTGACTAATTAACAACATAAAAATATCATATTTAAGTAGTTTTAAATTATATTTAATGAACGCATAAAGACTATGTAGATGTGGCAACAGCGCTAATAATTGACTAGCAGTTGTACACACTGCGAACCTACAGACCTCGGACATCGGAGATATTGCGCGTCAAATTCGGGTAAAGATGCGTACGCGTTCAAAAAT
>NW_019416456.1:114266-169495 GCF_000390285.2 Anoplophora glabripennis
TGCCGCCTCTGACGTCACGCTCCTCGATGCCGACCTCCTGGTGGTCATTGCCGATGACGGACCCCGGCTTCTTCTTCTGCATTCCAGCTCCCCCACCCCCGCACCCCACTGACACTTCTTCAGCGTGACCATGGAGCTGCTGCTGGAGACCTGGTGCTAGCTTCGGATGGCGGCAGCCCGGTGGTGACCTTGAAGTGGCTTAGAATGCCCACTGCTATACTACTCATAACGAACCGACAAATTTTAAGTAAGAGCCCCTCTCATTTGGCGAACATCAATTTCTGCCCGTCCGTAATTTAACGGTTAATGAGTTGCTCCCTTCCGGAGACGTGGGAGGGGTTGCTGCACGAACGTAACTTTTGCAAGGATTAAATTAGCCTGCCCCCTCAGGGCTCGAAACTCGAAAATAATTACGTCGAAAGATTCCAGAACAAGTAAACATCGAATCCCCAAGTGTAGTAGCAGTCGCGGTGCGCGTAAATCTCGATGTTGCTTTTCACGCGGGGGGAATCGAAATATTAATTGAGGCATTCTTGCCGGTTTTGGTTTGTGGGATTTTGAATGTATTATAGTAATTAGTAACGCATATCAAGCGGGTGTTAGCAATTAAAGACGAGTTTACTTTTTTATGTCATTGAGTTGTATACTAGAATTTTTTTATTTATTAATCTTTCAATTGAATTTCTTAAAATTATGTTAAAACAGGGGAATGATGAAAGCTTAAGTTTTCCAACTTTTACTACGTCACAAAATTAAAATAGTTTAAAAAGTCCTATGGTCCTAAAAATATTAAAATAAGCGTTGTGATGTCATTAATGAAAATTTCAAATCGGACCAAAAGTTGTCCCTAATTTTAAATTCACATTTTTATGAACAATTCTTTTAGTGTTGCCAAATGAATTTATTCCCTAAACTGACAGGCTACATCGAGAGCATGGCCTATCGTCATTTTAATTAATAACCTAATAATATGTTGTGGGTACACATGCCGCAAGTGACCCATTTTTAAGCATTACGTCAAGAGCGCCAGCAGGACGCCGCCGGACGCACCAGCGTTCCAGGAAGGGTCTACGGCGGTCTGGCGCCGGCGACCAGATGCGTACTCATATATCTACGACCGACTCCACACACTGGGGCTCTCCAACGAACATTCGTTCCGTCAACACGTCTTTTCCATAAGCTTAGTTTTCAATAAAAATAGTTTATTATTACCGTTGAGAGAGCGTTTTATTTTTGCCGTTTTGAAATTGTCGTCACGATCATACTAGCAGTTTCAGTCAAATATATCTTTTTTATTCCGTTACTTTTATACCCATTGTTTATTGTAAAAAATGAGTTTGACCTTTATATGACCCCAAGGACTTCGCAAAAAAATTTTTGATCCCAGATTTCGACATAAAATTTGCCGCTGAATCGATTGCTGGCATAAAAATAGCGCATTCCATTTTATATATTACGTTGACCTTAATTTGACCTTGCACTTATGGTGAAGGTCAAATCCAACATAACTGTCGAATTTAAAAACCTACGAATTTTGTTTGCAACATTTATGTCGAGTTATTTAGAGAAAAATGAGTTTGACTTATAAATATTTTCTTACTAAATTCGGACGTAAAATTTGGCACTCTATCGATTGTTGGCATAAAAAATTGTGTGTTCCATTTAGTATGTTCAAATTGACCTCGGTTTGACCTTGAAATTTAACTAATGCTAGGCCAAATCCAAGGTAAGTACAATATCGGTGTCTTGACGTCCTACAACTTTTATCTGATACTTTTTTTGGTAGAACTCAATCTTGAAGAGTTATTGGAAGGGGGGGGGGGAGTTCCGATTTTTTTGAGACACCCTGTAGTAAGTAAGTAAGTACAATTTAAATATTTTTGTCAGATCTAATGAGAAAAATGGAGAAAAAGAAATGGGAAAGGACCTTACTTATTTTAATGGAAATGTACGTATCAACTCGCGTCTATTTTTACGGTATCCCCCCATCATCCCCTTCAGATCGCATCCAGTTCCGGGCCGTGATAGTCGCCTACCCCGTCAGTTGAGCCAGGGACACACCTCATGAATAAGGCTATTATTATCGCTCGTGTGCCACTTGAATAAATTTCCTGATTATTACATTATACCGGCCAACTAGGCGGTTTCTGTTCCGACCCAAACAGCGGGAGATGTAATCATAGCCGTGCTCATCCACCGGCCCTTCCCAGCTTCCCGTCCTAGCGTTTGTACAGGGTGGTTGGAGTAAGCGCGGTCGTTTACATTAACTGTACTAATAAATTCTCACCCACCATGTCTCTTGATTGATAATACATCAACTCCTGTATTAGCCAGTAACGTTGCCGATGTTCTTAGGAATAAATGGCCTATATATGTTTCAGGATGTTGTAGTTTCAAAAACTGAGCAATCTTATTAGGAATCATAGAAAGGGTATTCTTGCCTACTGGGTGGTAAAAAATGTAATCGCTTTGAGTAATACTTATATTTTGAGCCCGGTGTATACAGTTATAAGCTTTAAACACAAATTTCGCCTGAGAGAACTAATATTTAGATCAGTTAATATTGAACGACGTTCCAGACGTTAGAAATTTCAACCGTGGTTAATACATCCGAACACTTTGCCTACAATTTTAGCTGTCTCGCCCCATATCAGAACGTAATTCGCAAAACGTACTTGTCGTTTCCATTTTAGGGAGCAAGGAGGCGTATTAACTTCCACTGTATCCAATTTTCTGGTACCTACGTATCTTGCTATTTTTGGAGCGCGGATAATCTGCTTCGTAGAAAATCGTAAAAAAATGTCATAAACTGTTGCGAGTCCTGTTCGTTATCCGCCACATTTCCGCCCCTACATTTTTCTCGGGTCGTACGTACTTCTGGCAAACGGGAGGTTCCCTTGTAATCCACTTAGAGAAGACTTGATTAAAGTTAAGAAATTACCGGGGGAACAATGGGTTTAACACCGGCGTTAATGCCTAATCCCTTGCAATTCCCTTAACAAATTCGCGCCACTCATTCGCGCCGACTAGCGTTCAAGTGTGCATCCGCGCAAACGTTTCGAATCCTACGAAATGGTTATTACTTCCAATTATGCTAGTGTCAAAATAGTAAGCGGTGACTTATTCTCAACGTGTAGATGCTTGTGACTGGTAAGGCGGCCGGGGGATGCGATTCCATGGGCGTACCATTTTAGGAGGTTAAGAAAATTGTTAGTTATACATACAATAAATGAATGTCGATTTTACTAGAAACTAGGTTAACCTTACAAATTTATGATATAATATAATTCTAGTTGATGTGTATTTCTTACGTATGTTAAAAAAGTCACTATTGTGGCACGTATTTCAAACTGTGTGTTCACTTGGTCACTTTCTTTTTTAATATTTTCAGTTGAAGCCCTGTTATATTCAATATTGACACGTTACTGAGAAAACATGATATCTCAAATTAAGCTTGGAAAACATGCTAACTGAGATCTTTAAGAAAAAACATGCTATCTCACACAAAATTAAGTGACTAGAAATTTAAGTTGGCTGCATTGGCGTTGAAGTGCGCATTGAATGATTGAAACCCTGCACTTATAATAAACTTATATAATATATTTTTCAAAAAATAAGGAATATTTATGTTCAGGTACACTTTATTTTATTTTTTTCATTCAAATTTTTTTTAATTAATTTTGTTACCTTACTGTTATAAACGACAAAATTGTTAAATAAAAAAAAATAGATTAATATGCTGTGTGTTGCACATTACTCGACGTTTTTTGAAATAACAAATTATAAAACTATAGTATACAAATATATACAAATATTTATTATTACTGAAAATTATTCGACTTTATTCATACAAGATTACTTTGATATAAAAATTAATAGCGCACTCTTATCTGATTTATAGTCACTATTATACACTTATATACACTATATATACAGGGTGTATCTAAATAACACTGAAAAAAATCAAGGGGCGATTCTCCGATGAAAATTAATAGGGGTCTTTGGTATAAAATTTTTTGAAAAAACCCTCCCCTGAAAAGTTACGCTCCTCCTAAAATTACAAAAAAAAATTGTTTTTCTTTTTTATCTTCCACGTACATCAAGCTAAAGAAACCAAACTTGGTGAACATTATCTGTCAATAAAACTACACTTTTTGAATTTTTTTCAACCCTGAACTATTTTTGTAAGGGGTTGAAATAATCAACCCCTATGACATTTTTTCTTATAATTTTTTTTTCGATAAAATTTTTTCCTTTTAAAAAATATGTCTAAAAAACCCCATTCATTTACTAACTTTTTGATCTCTTCAAGTTTCTTCGAAAAGTTAAGGATTTATGACAAAAAAAAAAAAATGTATTGTAATGTATTTTTAAAAAGATGAGCTGTTTAACGCGAGTGTATTTTGCCGAAAGATCTAGTGGCCTGTTCTTTACAATGGAATCCGTAGAAACAAATGTCAATGTCATTTATTGTTACTGTTTCTTACTATTTCACAAGTTTCATGATTTTGTGTAGAAAATATTAGTTAATAAACCGAAAATATGGTTAACTATTCGAATTTAGAAATGGCAGATATGCATTTTACATATGGGTATGCTAACGGTAATGCATTGGAAGCGCAAAGACTTTATGCTGAACAGTACCCAGAGCGTAGATTACCCCACCATACTACGTTCACAAATATTCACCAACGCTTGCGGGAACTTGGAAAATTTGAAAAGAGAAGTCATGACTGTGGCCGTAGCCGAGAAGTTAGAACTGAAGCTGTCGATGAAGCCGTACTTAATTTAATTGAGGAATCCCCAGAAACTAGTACCAGGAAAATAGCTCGTGTCCTAAATGTAAGCCATTCGGTAGTTTTTAGAATTTTAAAAGAACAACAGTTATATCCCTATCATCTCCAACGGGTGCAGTCGTTACTGATTCGAGATTTTTTACCACGTGTGGTTTTTTGTCAATGGCTTATTAATATGATCGGCCAAGCGCCGCAGTTCTTAAGAAATATTTTATTTACTGACGAGGCGAATTTCTCAAGAGACTGTATTAGAAATTTTCGTAACAATCATATTTGGGCTGAGGAAAATCCTCATGACTTTTTTGAAGGAAATCATCAGTATCAATTTTCATTAAATGTGTGGCTCGGAATTATCGACGATCATTTAATTGGTCCCTATTTTCTTCCACGACGATTAGATGGTGACTCATATTGTCATCTTCTCGAAGAATTACCTATTATTCTTGAAGAAGTTCCCATTCAAATTAGGCAACGTTTATGGTTTATGCACGACGGTGCACCAGCCCACTTTAGTATACGTGCAAGACGTCACTTGGATGAGGTGTATGCCAATCGATGGATAGGTCGAGGAGGATATGTAAATTGGCCAGCCCGCTCCCCTGACCTTAATCCTTTGGATTTTTGCATATGGGGATATCTGAAATCTTTGATCTACTCAAGGCCAGTTGAAGATATCAATGATTTGCGAAACCGCATTGTAGCAGGGTGTGAAACGATAAAAAATTCACCAGGAATATTTGAACGCATACGCAATTCTATGAGAACAAGAGTAGATGCTTGTATTGAAGCTGAAGGCAATCATTTTCAACATTTTTTGTAGATTGTATTGTCAATATCCGACAGATTTTTATTTTTTGTTACTGTTATAACATTATTCATCATTTGTTCACTTTTAGTCTAAGTTCCAAACTTCTTAGCCTAGTAGAATCATAGGTCAACTATTTGGTTGAGTGTTTTTTAATAAAATGTTATTTAATATGACAATAAATGACATTGACATTTGTTTCTACGGATTCCATTGTAAAGAACAGGCCACTAGATCTTTCGGCAAAATACACTCGCGTTAAACAGCTCATCTTTTTAAAAATACATTACAATACATTTATTTTTTTTTGTCATAAATCCTTAACTTTTCGAAGAAACTTGAAGAGATCAAAAAGTTAGTAAATGAATGGGGTTTTTTAGACATATTTTTTAAAAGGAAAAAATTTTATCGAAAAAAAAATTATAAGAAAAAATGTCATAGGGGTTGATTATTTCAACCCCTTACAAAAATAGTTCAGGGTTGAAAAAAATTCAAAAAGTGTAGTTTTATTGACAGATAATGTTCACCAAGTTTGGTTTCTTTAGCTTGATGTACGTGGAAGATAAAAAAGAAAAACAATTTTTTTTTGTAATTTTAGGAGGGGCGTAACTTTTCAGGGGAGGGTTTTTTCAAAAAATTTTATACCAAAGACCCCTATTAATTTTCATCGGAGAATCGCCCCTTGAATTTTTTCGGTGTTATTTAGATACACCCTGTATACATACACACACATACACTATACACTTATGTTTTATTCACAAAATCTGGAATGCACAATTTATTCTGAAAATAATTTTATATGCATAATGCGGACTCTAAGGAGACTGCAATAAAAATGATTATATAGTGGACCAGGCTAGACCCCAAACTCCGGGTCCGAATCGTTCTTACTGCACCTCAATAAAAACAAATGGCTTCTTAAAGGTACGGTAGCCTCGTGCTTGCATAGACTTTGAAACTGAAATGCAGGTATGCGACACATTTATTACCGGTACTTTATGATCTGCTGGATATCGATGCGACGGGGGCAGAGCAGATGATATGCACGTGCACGGTTCCGCGTTTCTGCACGTTTTCCCAGCTCAATCTGAGGTAGCATGTTTTCCACACACAATTTTAGCATGTTTTCGTAGTAACGCGTCGATATGTTTTCCATTCAACCATTCTACCTACTATGCGGGTGTTAACAATCTTTTTATTTGTTCATCGACTATGGTAAGGCGCATTATCCATGACAGTCATTGATTTGATGGAGTCAACACGCTATTTGTTTCGCTTTTATACACTTTCATCGATTTTTGGCTCACTATAAACACTTCGTTTTGACAGACACTTTGTTAAAGAACTGCACATTTCCACGCATCCCATAATAATTCCCTATACACATTGTTTATCATATAATGTTCTTGATCTGTTAAATCGATCATTTACATATTTATCCTGGTTTATCCAGGCTGGCCTCTAACACCCGCACACGATTCCATTTTTAACAATTGTGGAAATAATAATTTGTCTTTCTTACTTATATGCTTATGACACGCACTGACGTATTTCAACTTAGATAGGGCTGAATTTCAAGAAGTCAAACTATGCATGTAGACGATAAACAAAGATAGAAATAGGTGCTTGTGACAAGAGGAATGTTCAAGCAGACTGATATTTCTGAACATTATGCGAAATGAACGGCACATTATAATTTCTAAGCGAGAATTCACAAAATTATTTTATCAGATTAAGAAACATTAAAAATTATTTGATTTATTTGTTACCCTACCATCTGGTATTTTAGAACGATGGGAGGAAATTTAAAAAATATGCAAAAGTATATGCTACGCATAAAAACGCTTCCAGGAGGCTTTCCCGGAGCCTGTTACCTGTCGATAAAAAAAATAATTACTCGAACGGTGGCTCCCGGCGCGATACCGCGCTCTCGCCAATTACCGAAATGCGTCGGAACGACGCCTGGTAACACTTTGTAAAGGAAATGGGCCCGGCATCCCGGCGTTTAATGGCACTCTACCCTATTTTCTCAAAGAAACGTTGTTAAATTGACCCCGGGGTTAATAAACCACGAACGTGCGATACGGCCCGCGCCCCTGAAATATTTATCGGTAAGGTGAGGGCGTCGCTGTTATTGTTGAAATTTGAATAATTTCAAATATTTCGAATTTTCACCACCAAGAACGGCGGTGGCAGCATTTTCAACATTAAGGCGATGTTTCGCATCGTATTAGCTATGTCTTGTCCAAATTTTGTTCGTGCAACTCTCTTGGTTTCGACAATGCAATACCTATGTATGTTTTCAGCCACGACAATTGAATAATTTCAAATATTTCGAATTTTCATCACCAAGAACAGCGGTGAAAGACAGTCGAAGAATTATTACTTCGGATACGGGGGAATACGCTTACAGTGTCTGAGAAAATGAGAAAAAGGGGTATGTTTGGCAACAGCGTAGAGGTAAATGTCAAAATTTTTGCTAGAAAAATATCTTAATCTAACCTTGAATTTAGTTATTGCGCCGTTGTCACATTTTGTTATTTGTCGCTAGATTTGAATGCAAGTAAAGTTGTATTCGAACTATTTTCTGATTTTCTTTTTTTTTTTAATTGGCGTTATGATTATGTCAGGTTGTTTATTTTTGTAACTAATTTATACTTAGGGTTGTGAATATTTGGAATAGGTGTATGTTTGGTAACAATATGGTTAAGTTAGATTTCAAAAGTTTCGAACAAATAAATAGTGTATGGAAAAAAAACACTGGAAAATATTTTTTCTACTCATAATGCGAAAGCACATTAGATTTTCTAACGGCTCAGTCGATACAGAAATTACATTTTTTCTCTGTTAAGACCAAAGTGCGGCTTAAGGAATGAAAATAAAAATAACGAGCGTTCAAATAAAAACGTGGTCGAAGTTGGCTCTGACACATTGGACGTAGGGAGTAGCTTATAGCGACCAACTTAACCTCATTTGTCAACGAGCTGTATAGCAGCTGTCAGTTTCAATAACGTTAATGACTATATAACTTTATTTTAAAGAATAATCGTGATAACAATAACAAACAATTAAAAGAGCTGCGGAAAGTGTCCCCCTCCTTGTTATAACAATAAATTAAAGCAGCTGCTGAAAGTGTCCCCCTCCTTGTTCCAAGCACTTTTCACACCTGTTCCTCAAAGAATTAAAGACATTTTCTAAGATGCTCGGGGTATTGTTAATTTCACGAATCTTGTCTATAAGTCGAGCCTGCAGATGGTTTAAATCAGGAATAGGCAGTTCAAAAATAGTGTTTTTAAGGTAAGGCCACAAAAAGAAATCACACGGCGTAATATCACATGACCTCGGTGGAAATTCATGTTCAGCATTGAGACTTATTAGTCGATTTTGGAAAACTTCCCTCAACATATTCATCGTCTCGCCTGCCGTATGTGCCCTTGCGCCATCTTGTTGAAAGTAAAAGTTTGTAATTTCGTTTTCTTCCAGCTGGTTAACAAAAGGAGCGATAATTTCTTCTCTATACCTTTGCGCAGTAAGAGTACCGTTAAAAAAAATAGGTCCATAAATCCTCCTTCGATTGAGAGCACACCAAACTCCAATTTTTTGAGCGTGTAGAGGGCCCTTGACAAAAAAGTTATCTGGTTTTTCAGAAGACCACATTCTCATATTCTGTGAGTTTACGTAACCACTTAAATGAAACAAGGCTTCATCAGAAAAAAAGGTCATATTATGAAGTTCACCGTAGTTGTTTAAAAACCATTCACAAAATACAGCCCGTCGCGGAAAATCAACTTCATGAAGTTCTTGCTGACAAGTTAAACGATAGGAGAACAAACGCAAATCTTTTTTTAACACTGTGTGGCAGGTACCGACTGATACTCCCACCATTTGTGATAAAACACGTACAGAAGTTCTTGGCGCATTTTCCATTATTTGTTGGACATTTTCTTTTAATTCTTCAGTCCGCTTTTTAGGTCGGCCGCTTCCTTCTTTTCTTGTTACACTGCCCGTTTCACGAAAAACATTAACACAACGCTGAACTGCACTTTGAAAAATTTTGTACTCAACAACGCCGGGAAATTGATTTTGAAATTCTATGAAACATTCCTCAATAGAATACTTCCATATTCCATCAATCTTGCGTCCATTTCTAAAGTAGGACTCTATGATAAACACTTTTTGTTCTTGAGAAAACACCATTTTAAACGCTTTTTAAAACGAAAATATTCAAATTGATAGCGACGATATAGCGCTTTGACAGATGACGTATAAGTTCATTTGCTATACGCTACGCCCTACGTCCAAATTTTCAGAACCAACTTGACCACGTTTTTATTTGAACGCTCGTTATAAAATTTCTGGTTTTCGTAATTAAAACGTTTTTAATTTAGTCAGTCTTTGCGCTGCTGCCACGTATTTTTGTTTTTTGCTTGATTTGAGCGATAGTTAAATTGTTTGCTGTGATTCTTTTTAAATTATAAACTTTTCTTTATGGCTATTTCCAGTTGTTTAATTTATACATATGTCCGAGAAAATTCAGAATGGAAGTATGTCTGGCACCAACGTAGTAATCTTTAGTGTTAGATTTAAGCAGTGTACGGAAAAACACTGGAAACACGTCTTTTTTACTTGTAATGCGAAAGTAAGGATTTTTTAATGGCTCAGTAATACAAAAATGACATTTTTTTTTCTTTTAAGACCAAAATCAAAATGTCATATTTAATTTTTTTTTAATTAAAACGCTAAACTATTGCGCTGTTGCCACACGTTGCCATTTGTCTCTTGTTTTGAATACAATTAAGGTTGCATATCGTTTGATGTTTTTCTTTTGGAATTATAAGCATTTCTTTACGCTTATTTTAGGTTTGGAGGTATTTGATTAATTTATACAATATGTCTGAGAAAATTCAGAAACAAAGTAGTATGTTCGGCAACAATTTAATCATCTTCAGTGTTAGGTTTCAGAATTTTCGGCAGCAGTGTAAATAGTATACGGAAAAAGATATCCGAAAAAGTTTTTCTTTAAATTATATTTTCTACTTGAGATGAAAACTAAAATGTCAAATTTATGATTTTTCCCATTAATCATCATGTTGCCACATTTTGTCGCTTGTCGCTAGATTGTTTTAATTTTCGTCTTGTAATTTTTTTAATTGCAAGCTTCTTTATGATTATTTCAGATTTGTTTTTATCAATTTAAATGTTTGGGAAAATTCGAAAGTAGTGTGTTAACCGTAGTTATTCGCAGTGGCAGATGTCAAAATTTGACAGTAAACCGAAGAATCACTAGAAAAATGTCTAGTCATTGCGGTGTTGCCATATTTCTTTTCGTGTTGTGTGTACAACACGTTTGAGCAGTACTGTATTTTAATTTTTGTCTTCTAATATAAGTATTTTTAAGGTCATAAACTTCCTCTTAAGGTAACTTATGGTTGTTTGAAACTGTGTGTAGAAAAATTCAAAGAAAATGTCTTAATCCTGTAGGAACTATTTCCGTAACTATTATTCCTTTATATTTCGTCATCGCGGTGTTGCCACATTCTTACATTTGTCCCTAGATTTGAATACAAGCAGCGTTGCATTCTAATTGCCTTTTCTTTATCTCGCGATATTTTTCTGGAAATATCAAGTTTCCCTTATGGTCACTTCGGGTCTTACGCGTCAGTCAATTGACACCTATTTCCATTATAACATTTAATTAACCGTGTCTATGTCACTAGCGAGGCTACCGCGTCAAAGGGCAAATTGACCCGCCTTCAGGTCTGGCTCGGCACGCACGCAAGAAGGTCGGGTTGGTATTAATTCATGAAAGCGTCATATTAGAGCCGATTCCGGAACCGTATTCTAATTGATTACATGCATTAGCGCCCTCTTAACATTCCCGGAACGGCCCCGTGGCGTTCCCGTAAATTCCGACGTCTTGTAGTGTTAAGATTGATGCGCGATACGCGCCTCAGTTCGTAATTCACGTTGGGAATGTGTTCATTTCAATTTCTGGTCTCGTTGCTGTACAGGATGTGTGAGATTTTAATATACGAGGCGTTAACGAAATAAGTACTCAAAATTTAAGAGTTTAAGATACTTTTATTATGTTTGAGGGAACCTCGAGACTTGTTTCGGTTTCATTTATTTACCGGGCGTTGTTCACGTCCCCATTCGAACGCGTTCCGAATGGAAATTACAAAAGAAAATTATATAATATCGGAATGACTGATTGAATATGGAGATTAGATCGGATCGCAGGCGTATTTTTGAACGCTCGGGTTTTCTTTCGCTCTTCTCTCAGACTTATAATTAAATTCCCATTGCGTTCTCCTTCCATTCAGGCGGGTTATTAAGAACTCGGAACGGAAACTGTAGCGAAAACGCGGCGCCCCAACTGAATAGCAGCAAAAAATGGAAGCAGTTGTCTTCTTGCTGCTTGTGAGGTTGTTTAAATAAATGACATGTTACGTTTTCAATACGCAATACGCCACAGGATTTGATTCGAAAGTTAGAAAAGCGCATAGACTGGCGTCATCAGTAAAGTGATTTAATTTTAATAATTTCTTGACTGCGACAGTGGTCTTCAAACCTGTACGCTTATTGCGTTATTTTTTTAATTATACTTCGGTCTTTTATATTCAATACGTTTTCCATTCAACCATTCCTTGATGTCTTCTTTTCTCAATAAAGATGTTGGTAGTTTATATATTTGTCGTCTATGGTGAGGCGAATTATCCATGACAATCTCACTGTACTAGATTCAATGCGAGACAAAATATATGCACAACATTTTTCGTTATTCCATGGTTCGTATCCTCATAGTAATATCTTCGCGAATCGAATACATGAAATCTAAAAATTCGCATATGTTATATTAATCGTCGTCTTTTCTGAAAGGGTGCTTTTAATTTAAAAATTTTTTCTAAAAATGTTTCTCGGCTGCTGCTGTTGATATTTAAATTTTCATGGAGATAATAAGTTTTTGTCGATGAACATTTTTATTTTTTCTAAATATACTTCGCCTTACTACAATTTCATTCTGTTCTAATAGCATACTTTTTCATTTCGTTTTAAGTTAGTAATGAAAACTGCGTATTTAACGTCATTGTTAATTTCCAATTTTTTCGTTTCACATATCTCACTTTTTAATTGTACATTTCTATGGCATCACTCGCCGACATACAACGTTGTTGATTTGTTAATTTCAGTCGTTTACGGCTACTCTGATTATCAAACACTCGTAAAAATTCGATTTTTAACAACACCTATCGTAATAACCAAAAATGGTGAAAATGTTTTTTTTCTGCTTGTACACTTATGACACGCAGTGACAGGTCTAAGCTGGAAAATCAGAAGCTTTCGAAAAGTCAAATGACGCAGCTTCTTCGTCTGCCTCTTCGTACACAATGAGTAAAAATAGAAATATGCGCTAATAACACCAGAAATAGGTAGATAATAGAAAATAGAAGTAGTATAAATTGTGATTTGATTACACAGATACAAGAAAAAGTGTCATATGGTTTTAACCAAACTAGTCCATCCTATAGTATTTTAATATACAGGGTTTTCAAAAAGTTTGGAACCCCTCCTCTAAGAAAATACTGCTCAGACAAAAAATGATTAGAACAAGAGTTGCAGGGTTTTGAGTGAGAAATCTAACGGTGACCTTGACCATAACGGTCATTTAGAGGTCAAGTTGAAAATTTTAAAATGGAACCGTATACTTTTGATCCCGGATATGACTAGAGCGAGAAATATCGGGTCATTTATTAAAAATCGATTTGACCTGTAAACGACCTTGAAGGTCATGGTCATGGTTCCACTCTTAGCCGCCATATTGGATGCGCCATGTTGAATTTTACAATTCTGAACTCAAATTCGTGATTAACGAACCTAACAACCCCCACGGATCTAATATAGCATTAATCTGAAACCCCTACATATCAAATTTTTCATGATTCTATGCATTTCTTGCAAACCTCAATTTCTGGCCGAATTTTTTGAGGTTAAAAAAAAATGAGGAATGTTGTATGATTTCCAAAGGTGGATTTGGTTTCAGCAAGCCCAATTAGCTAAACTAAGAAATGTGAAAATTAAATTTTTTTGTTGTTTTTTCTCATACTTCGTCTATTTTTGCTATTTTTGACCTATTTTTTGAGGTTAGGAAAAATGTGACGTGTTAGCGCAATTGTGACAGTGGATTCGGATTCCGTCAAAAAACTATGGGATATACTAGTTTGGTAAAAAACATGTTATTTATTCATAATTCTACTACGTACTATTCTGGTAGTGGCTATAGGTACATATTTCTGCCAAAATAATCGAAAATTAGATTATATAAAAATACCCAGTACGGCAGCTGTAATACTACATTTTTTTGTGAATGATTCAGTGTGACATATTCATAGAAGTTTATGAATTTTTACTGAAATAAATTAATCTCACATTTTTGTTACAGGTGAGTGAAAGACTTTCTTATGAAGACAATTTTGTGGGCACAGGTAAAATTCGTTGTCTTTGTTTTTTTTTTAAATATTAATTTTGTACAATTTCATCAAATTCTCTAAAGATGTGTGCAGACTATTCAGAGCTCACTGTTAATCGGTTTCTTATTAAGCTTCCACAAAGTTTTGAAGCTATCCCACTTTTGATTTACTGTTGAGGACCAATATAGTTAGCAAAAAATAAACCTAAATACTTGAAACTCAGGCACTAAGTACTTGCCTCAAGCATTCGGTAAGAAAATTCCCTAGTGTGCACGCACCTTTAGGTTTAAATCTAATTTGGCCCCTGAAAGGCAGCGCGACGTTCTAATATTGCGATAATATGAGTTCAAATTGAAATTTCTACACAAAGAGGTAATTGTATTCCACATTAACAATATATTAACGCTTTCCGCTACATTCCACCTATGCCTCGCGCCGCTAACCGTCGGTATAGATATTAATAAAGTCTACCGACTACCCCTCCCACCCACAGTACAATAATCCCGCTCATTAATAATGGAATAATGGGACTGTAATAGAACGTGGATATTAATGCTCGTACATCGGGTTCGAGCTATTGCACACGACGGCATATTGTTGGTTCGATTCCCGTTAACGGCTTATCGAGGGGCGGTTCCGTACACTGTGTGGTTTGTTTCGGATGTAGGTATCCGGTGTCCCAGAAAAGTTGGCCCCGCACGGACTGCTGGATGTAAATAACTAGGACTGGAAAAATCGAAAAGGTGATTTCTTTGAAAATAAAGATGGGGGCATTTATGTAAAATAAAATCTCTTGCGGATTCGTGGCTATTCAAGGTTTTTCTACAAGTTTAGTGTTTCCGTAATTTTCAACGAAACTTGATAAAAATCGCATCGGTTTTGGGGGCAAACATCTTCCCAGGTTGTTTCAGGGGTGACGAATCACTCGAACTCGCTATGACCTTGACTATTATCGCAAGGTCAAAGGTGAGATCACGTCCGGATGTAAAATTTTCTTCCGAATCCATTGCCAGGGTAAAAAATTGAGGGTCCCATTTGGAATTATGAAGTTGACCTTCCATTGACCTTCAAGGTCACGGTTAAGGTCGAATCAAGGTCAGCAACCGCTTTCCCCCAATGAACTGAACAACTTTCATTTATAGTCTAGGCTGTATCGTCGTTCCCGCTAGGAACATGATTCTCATTGGATTGTTTTTCATAATCTTTCTGCGGCCAAGAGCGCCGCATTTCTTGGCCGCTCTTGGCCGCCTCCGTATACTGCGTCTCTCTCGAACTCACTCGAAGTATACAGGGTCAGAAAGTCCCCATGGTTCATCGGCCGTTACGTGAGAGCGATAAAGAAAGTCATAGAAATCCGTGCGATAGAGGAAGATGGCTATAATGAAGGCGTCTAATAGTCACCCCCCATTTCGCCCTTTCACAAATAAGATCCACTTCTTATTTGTGGAAGGGCGAAATGGGCGGTGACTATTAGACGCCTTCATTATAGCCATCTTTCTCTATCGCACGGATTTCTATGACTTTCTTTATCGCTCTCACGTAACGGCCGATGAACCATGGGGACTTTCCGACCCTGTNAGAACATTTACAGTTTTTAATGAGACATATCCCAATTTTCCACCAATGAGCAGAATAAAGTTAAGAAGAATTCTAAAAAATCAACTTCATACATAGTAATGCACAATTTTAATTATGCATGTTGATAATAATAATGCATCAAGATAAAATTACTTAAAAAAGTCATAAGTGTTCAATATGACCCCCATTAACAGCTAAGCACTTGTGGATTCTAGAGATAACACCATCCATCAGTCACCGCTTTTGCTATTTCAGCTGCAGGCAATTCATGGAACGCTCTTCGTATTCGAGCAATCAAATCCTCTTTTGAAGCAACGGGTGTAGAATAAACTTTTTGCTTTATTACTCCCCAAACATAAAAATCTAATGGAGTGAAGTCGGGAGACCTCACTGGCCAATTTCACGGTCCTAGGCGTCTCATCCATCTATCTTCCAATAAAATATATAACATTTAATTTAAAGTAGCAATAGTTTAGTTTTGAATAATTCGCTTTCTTATTAACATTATTTATTAAGTAGATTATTATTATCAAAAAAACAACTAACCTACCGGTCAATATTGAGCGATACAAGCAGATCCTTGTAGCCGTAGAGTATACAGGGTCGGAAAGTCCCCATGGTTTATCGGCTGTTACGTGAGAGCGATAAAGTAAGTCATAGAAATCCATGCGATAGCGAAGGATGGCTATAATGAAGGCGTCTCATAGTCACCGCCCGTTTCGCGTTAAAATCGCGTTTTTTCGAACAAAAAATCGTTAATATCTCGAAAACGGTAGATTTTAGAGAAAAGTCGCATGGGAACTGGAACACTTTTGTTCATGATACCCCAAAGAGCCTAAAAAAAATTGATTAAAATGGGACACGTGGTTTGTTAAAAACTAAAAAATGTAGTTCGCATGGAATTTTCAGAATATATCTTAAGATTCAAAGGACACCGTCTTCATTTTATACTTTACTCTCTATATCTCAGAACAACGTTAAAATATCGTGTTTGTAAAGCTAGAGCTTTGCGATTATTTATTTTTAATTGACTTTCATTGAGATATCGCGCCCGAATTCCCGAAATAAAGTTTCATTGATCGGAATTTCCACCGAATTTATCCGGTATTTTGAATGTATTTTTAGTGTTATTGTACACTTAATGGGAATTTCATTCAACGGGGATAAGCGACTTTCTATGGCGCCGGTGATTATATAAATAAATATTTGTGCTTTTGGTGAAAGGCTCGAGTGTAATGTGAAACTGGAATAGATATACCTTGGTGTCCGCCTGTCATTTTATTCGAACAATTTGTTATAAATATTTGCGTAGTTATTGCAGTTTGTTAAATTAATGACACATGCTGGGGATCAAGATAAGATCAAGGGAATTCAACTAGATCCAGATGATATCTTTAGTTTTTACGTGACGTCGTTATTTACAAAAGCGCCAATTAATGAAGCTTCCGAATAACTTCATCGAAGGCTCTTGGCAGAAGACAAGGACGAGGATTTAGTAGACTTGGACAAAAGTGTGCACCATCCTTTAAGGATCAGTTTTACGAACAAACTGAAGGAGCAGCTGTAGGTTTACCCCAGCTGTGACAAATATAATTAATTACTAAAATTTCACGCGCAGAATAAAGGTTTTAAACGGGTGTGTTTGCTGCCATACTAATTCGTGACGTCATTTAGTGCTATCGTGAATCGAGAACATTGTACTTCCCCTTGCATGCGCGTTTCTTTAGGAATCATAGGAATTGCAGACCAGACGACAGAGAAGCTAGTTGCTTTCTCGATCGTACGAAATGACGTCACAACGCTTTCTAGATCACGTGACAAAATTTAAATTTTTACATAATGTTAAATATCTGTAATTAGTTTGTAGCATTAAGTATTTTTTTAACACTGTTGTTATCGATTATAAACTACAAATTAATGCATTTCTAGAAGAAATTTAATTTTCATGCAACTCGTCTATTTTATAATCAACAGTCTTCGCAGTGCTTTGAATCGTGCTGAAACTCGTCGAAGTTAATATTTGATGCGAATATTGAATGTTACATGGGGAATATCCATATTAGACGTATAATTGAATTTTCCTCTCGAACGCTTTCTTTCATCTCCAGATAATTTATAAATCATCCCTTTCTCCCCCTTGATATTCTTCTCAGGGGCATCCCAATCATGGAATACAAGCTCACTAAGGCATCAAAAGATAACTCTATTAAAAATTTACCCACATTTCCTTAGGAATTGGGCCGGCCGGAGCTTATTATTTCTCTGCTCCGCCATAACTCATTTTAGACGTGACATCCGAGCCTGTGTCGGTGAGATGAATTGTTAGATTTTGATTTATAGATTTATTTGCTTGCGCTTCAAATATCCAACGGACATAAAACCCACTTCAGGTATGAGTAGTAATATGCAAAATAAAATAATGAAACATACAAAATAAATACATACAAAATATTATTAAAATATTAAAAAATATACACAACAAATAAAAACAAAGTATGATGTAAAGTCAATAGGAAAGTATCAAAATAATACAAATAAAAACAACTGAAAAAAATAAGTAAAAGATAGAAGAAGATATATCCTTTGAAAATTCTCCTTAATGTTAACTTGTTTTTGTAGCGAGGAAATATTACTTTGAAGATGTTGACAGTCCGAAACAAAGTTAATTTGACAAAATATTTCCACATCGTAAGCGTATCAAAGATATTGTTTATTTAAGTCTTCCGCAATGTCATTGATTAAAGCATCAAATAGAAGTGGTCCAAGTATGGACCCTTAAGGAACTCCTGATGTTTTAAGGAAAGTCAGCCCATGTTGGGCTCGATTATACAGGGTGTTCCTAAATAAGTGTCGCAACGGAAAACTGTAAATTCCTCTTGAAAAAAGAAACATTCTTTTCCTCTTCCATTTTTCTCTCCGGGTTTTCGTTTTCGAGATACACGGTGTCAAAATTTTCATTTTTTTTTAATTTTTTGCCAATATCTTAGGAACCGTTCGAATTACAGGACTGAGTTTTTGTACACGCATTACCACTATTAATAGCTACTTTTTCGCACCCTTCTCGAATTCATTGAACGTGCCAGTAGTGGAGATTTTAAGGTATCTTCAGGGTTTCTCCCCCTAACTTTTACGCCACTGGAAAAATTGACATGTGGCAGTAAATTCTGAAGCGCCAATGAATTTTACACAAAAAGAGTTCTCTTGGTTCATTGCTCTAAAGTCAACCGTTTTCAAAGAAAAATGACTTTTTATGAACAAAAACAAACATTTTGCTAACGTTTCGAAAATCTTTTGTAATTCAAAAGATAGATGGTAATAATTAACAATTTTAACGAAATTTAACAACATTTGCAACAAGTAGCTATTAATAGTGGTAAAGCTCAGTCCTGTAGTCGAAAACGAAATCCCGAAGAGAAAAATGGAAGAGGAAAACTATGTTTCTCTTTTCAAGAGAAATTTACAGTTTGCCGTTGCGACACTTATTTAGGAACACCCTGTATAGTTATGAACCAAATAGTGTAACTAAAGAGACCTGCGTTCTTGAGTTTTTCGTATAGTATAGATAATTGTGACCACCTGTTATGGTATCTAAATTTTGTCTGTGTCTTTCCAAGTCATTATGTGATTTTTTAAAATAAACGCCGTGGAAAGTAAGACAATTGAATTGCTCGGTGTAGTATACAGGGTGTCAAAAAATAGAGTATTGGGAGGTGATAGTACTGATCGAAATAAGAAAAGAGTAGTTTCGATATGCTCTAAATTGCTTCTTAAGGGAGTTGCAGAATACAAAAAATTTTGCCTTTTTTGTATCTAATGTTAAAAATCCCATCTCTACTTAAGTAAAAAAGTTTTGTGGTAATCAAGACGTTACCCTCACAAAAACTACCCCTTTTGAGCGGACACAGCTTATTCTGATGTCACTATCGGTTTTGCCATAAAAATTTGTGGCAGAATACCAAATTTAAAAAAAAAAATGATTTAGTCTTTTTCGCTCTAAAACATAAATTAATCGTCAAAATAATTTGTCACTTTTTCGAAACTTGTTTATGATTTTATTAATTATACAATATACATTTTAAGTAATATGACATTTCAATACGAAATAGTAACTATTATAAACAAGACGATTACAATTTGTTTTGCATTACACGTAAATTGAAAGTACCGATATTGCAGTGAGTTAAATTTATGTCAGATCCAGTGCTGTCAGTTATGGTAGCTTTTAAACTAATGCGAAAAATTAAAGGGTCAAAAGAATTTCCGAAATATTTCCATGATTTTTGACAGACTGTATTTAGGTGAAAAATGGTCGTATCGAGAATTAAAAAAAATCATTTTGAAGCTCTAATAATCTAGTTTTTAGATCTTTCTGACGAAATTCGCAATTCTAAGAGATAGTGCGACAAAAAAATTTGTAAATTTTTTTTTCTGACTTGGAAAAATTGTTTTCAGCTAAGCCATTGCATGGACCAAATAGCTTGTTTATTCAGCTTCAATTTCCTTTTTTTTTTTAATTTCGATACGACCATTTTTCATCGAAATATCGGACTTTTAATGGAAAAGGATTCTTTTGTCGCACAGAGAATTGAAGGCCAGTTTCGAAAACTGGAATAAATTTCCTATAACATGCTGCCGGAAAAAAAATTGTATTTTCATCTTTTACACGGATTTTAAAAAACAGAAAAAAAAGGGTAATTTATGTTTTTTTTTTAGAAAATTGACGTCTAAATTAGAAATATTCACGAAGTGACTAATGTTAGGCATGACTTGTACAGTTCGATATACCCAGAAGAACCCTGTGAAGTTTCATCTCGATCTAGCGAACTTATTCTTTGTTTCAAACAGTTAAACTTTTGAAAAAAAATAAAGGGTTACGTTTTTTTGAGCTTAAACACTTCATAATGATCAAAATGGAAAACAAATTTCTTTTTGGAGGTTTTCTCACATTTTTACCGCAAATAACGATTAAATTGATGAAAAAAAAAAAATATTTCGAAAAATTTTCGAATAGTTTTTTTTTGTTTTTTTTGAAAAACCTTCCGGACATGGAGGAAAACAAAATCCAATTGTTTCCAGCACGATTCGGCTTTTTCGTCCTATGCTACTGTTCATCAACTTTTCGACCCCGATTTATACAGTTTTTTTGATACAAATTTCTAATTAATTTTTGTGCAGTCTGTAATCACATAAAAAACAGTTTTTTACAAAACCACCTTTTTTCTTTGAAAAAAAAATTTTTTTTTTTCATCAATTTAAACGTTATTTAAAGTAAAAATGTGAGAAAACCTGAATTTTTTTTTCCATTTTAATCATGATTATGAAGTGTTCAAGCTCAAAAAACGTGACCCTTTAATTTTTTTCAAAAGTTTGACTTCTTGAAACAAAGGAACGGTTCTCTAGATCGAGATGAAACTTCACAGGATTCTTCTGAGTATATCGAACTGTAAAAGTCAACATTAGTCATTTCGTGAATATTTCTAATTCAGCCGTCAATTTTCCAAAGAACCATAAATTACCCTTTTTCCTGTACGTGGGAGCCAATCAATGGCACCATCTGNAAATAAAAACAAAATATGATGTAAAGTCAATATGAAAGTAGTATCAAAATAATGCAAATAAAAACAACAGAAAAAATAAGTAGAAGATAGAAGAAGATATCCTTTGAAAATTCTCCTTAATGTTAACATGTTTTTGAAGTGAGGAAATATTACTTTGAAGATTTTGATAGTCCAAAACAAAGTTAATGTGACAAAATATTTCCACATCGTAAGCGTATCAAAGATATTGTTTATTTAAGTCTTCCGCAATGTCGTTGATTAAAGCATCAAATAGAAGTGGTCCAAGTATGGACCCTTGAGGAACTCCTGATGTTTTAAGGAAAGTGTTAGGTTTAAAACCACGGATTTGCACATGTTGGGCTCGATTATACAGGGTGTTCCTAAATAAGTGTCGCAACGGAAAACTGTAAATTCCTCTTGATAAAAGAAACATTCTTTTCCTCTTCGATATCGGGTAATTTATGTTTTTTTTAGAAAATTGACGTCTAAATTAGAAATATACACGAAGTGACTAATGTTAGGCATGACTTGTACAGTTCGATATACCCAGAAGAACTCTGTGAAGTTTCATCTCGATCTAGCGAACCTCTTCTTTGTTTCAAACAGCAAACTTTTGAAAAAAATTAAAGGCTCACGTTTTTTGAGCTTAAACACTTCATAATGATCAAAATGGAAAACAAATTTTTTAAGGTTTTCTCACATTTTTACCGCAAATAACGATTAAATTGATGAAAAAAAAAAAAATATTTCGAAAAATTTTCGAATAGTTTTTTTTTGTTTTTTTTGAAAAACCTTCCGGACATGGAGGAAAACAAAATCCAATTGTTTCCAGCACGATTCGGCTTTTTCGTCCTATGCTACTGTTCATCAACTTTTCGACCCCGATTTATACCGTTTTTTTTATACAAATTTCTAATTAATTTTTGTGCAGTCTGTAATCACATAAAAAACAGTTTTTTACAAAACCACCTTTTTTCTTTGAAAAAAAAATTTTTTTTTTTCATCAATTTAAACGTTATTTAAAGTAAAAATGTGAGAAAACCTGAATTTTTTTTTCCATTTTAATCATGATTATGAAGTGTTCAAGCTCAAAAAACGTGACCCTTTAATTTTTTTCAAAAGTTTGACTTCTTGAAACAAAGGAACGGTTCTCTAGATCGAGATGAAACTTCACAGGGTTCTTCTGGGTATATCGAACTGTAAAAGTCAACATTAGTCATTTCGTGAATATTTCTAATTCAGCCGTCAATTTTCTAAAAAAAACATAAATTACCCTTTTTTTCTGTTCAATCAATGCCGGTAGGGGCAAAAGCCCTCGGAGTAGTTGTTTCTCGCAGCACTGACGACTAAAAAAGTTACCCTTTTTCCTGTTTTTAAAAATTCGTGTGAAAAAAAAATTTTTCCGAACAGTTGCGGTAGAATGTTATAGGAAATTTATTCCAGTTTTCAAAACTGCCCTTCCATTCTCAGTACGACCATTGGTCGCCGAGATATCGATGATTGGAGACAAAAGGATTCTTTTCCATTAAAAGTCCGATATTTTGATGAAAAATGATCGTTTCGAAATTAAAAAAAAAAAGAAATTGAAGCTGAATAAACAAGCTATCTGGTTCATGCAATGGCTTGGTAGCTGGTAGCTCCTAAACAATTTCGACCGAAAGATCTAAAAACTAGAATCTTAGAGCTTCAAAATGTAATGTAACTCATCATTCTGTCTGTTGGAGATCGATAAGTAAATAAATGAAAATATGACGAGAAGCGGGAAATGCCATTCGCAAACGCCCCACAAAGAAAGCATTGTCGCCTCCTCCGAAACGTATCGCGCTTCCCATAATACGAAGCAGAAGGTGAATTTGATTACGGAAGCCCGAGTGTGATGTAAGCGAACAGTTTAAACGGGCCTACCCCGTTCCGAAGTTGAACGTCAATCCGAAGTTTTCGGCGCGGGCAAATTTTTCGTGAGTCAACTGGGAACCAGAACGGCGTTTTGCATAAATAGAAATAAGGCGGTGGTCCGCCATTCACACGTGCGCCCTTTCCTGAATATTCAATAAGGGATAGGCCATACTGGGAACATTATCCTTTCGCCTTTCGGGCACAAAAGCTAAGTGGCGGTGGGTGTTGCAAAGAACTGTATTGAAAAGGTCGTGGGCAATGCGGAAACGTAATTTAATTCGCCCGCTCTTTGTTAATACTGAGTATTCCTAATCTATACTATTATGACGGTTAATTTTTTTTAGAAGCAATTTATTTTTTGCATGCATCTATGTCAAATCTCATAATTCTGGATTTGTATATTAGTCCAGTCACTGAATCATTTTGGCTACCATTTTTTTCGGATGAAATGGATTGACGTGAAATTTGAACTGTAGTAATAACCCAAGAAACAAAAGTTGTATAGTGCCAATGTGCGCTTTTACCCTAGGGATGGAGGCCACCCCTTCTGGAGGGTGGCAATTTTTTAATTAAAAATAACCTCGCGATTCGGTAGAGTGACGAATTCTAAGCAAAATAAGACGAAACGCCACTGTCGCATTCAAATTACTCTATATCACACAGAGTTCAACTGTTTCGGGTAATTTTTTTAAAAATGTTCGTCTTGAATGTCCCTATCGATCCCTCGTTTGGGATTTTTGATTTCGGTCTTCATTTTTTTGAAAATTGACTCCAAAATTCAATTTTTATGAAAAAAAACTGATTTTCTGATAATGAACTGATAATGTTCCAAAAATTTTCGTGAAGAAGCGATTTTTTAATTCGAAATTTCGCAACCTGAGGAAAAATTAAATGAACCAAAAGTTGTTTAGAATCACTCGAGGAATACTCAAAAAAATTTTCCAGAATTTTTGGATATATTTCAAAATTTTTGGATTTGGACATTTTTTGAAATGTCCCAAAATGTGTCCAAAAATACTGGAAATTTTTTTTGAGTATTCCTCGAGTGATTCTAAACACCTTTTGGTTCATCTAATTTTTCCCCAGGTTGCGAAGTTTCGAATTAAAAAATCGCTTCTTCACGAAAATTTTTGGAACATTATGACCGTTTTTTGCGAATATGAAAAATTTTTCTCCCGACTTTCACGCAGACAGTTTTATAGGATTTATCAAAACGAAGATTTTCAGCTGAAAAAAATTCGAAAAACATCAACTTGCGCTATGTAGGACCACATTTGCGCCGAAAATCAGTCTTTTTTTCATAAAAATCGAATTTTGGAGTCAATTTTCAAAAAAATTAAGACCGAAATCAAAAATCCCAAATGAGGAATCGATAGGGACATTCAAGACGAACATTTTGAAAAAAAAATCACCCGAAACAGTAGAACTATATGGGGTGTAGAGTAATTTGAATGCGACAGTGGCGTTTCGTCCCACTGTGCGCCGCCCCGATGCACCAGGGTTCCTGGAAGACGACCCCGGCAGAGTGGCGCCAAGGACCAGGTACTTCTAGGTAGAGGGACGAATTCTAAGCAAAAAATGTTCTATAAGAATTTTTTGTACAGTCGATACTTTTTGAGTTATTTGCGCCTAAACATGTACGTTTTTAGCCCAAAAAATTCATGTTTTTGAGCCATTTTTCGCGAATATCTCAAAAACTACAAGTTTTATAAAAAAAAAATGGTCATAAGCAAAAATGAAGGTAATTAAATAGCAGAGATAGCTTTTTTAATTTTTGTTGGTGGTATAGAACCCGAGTTACGACTCCCCGAAGTTGAAGTCAATTTCGAAGATAGATCGAAACGTTCAACGTCCTGTAGCGGAAAAACTAAAGGTTTTTCGAGGAAAACTTATACAACACTTATTAAAGTTCTTGAAAAGACCTTTAAATTGAGTGATGGTAGAGGTCGTTAGCATGAAAAGTAATGAAGTTACAACCAAAATAAAATGATTGTCTTGATTTTTGAGAAAAAAAAATCGGTATTGAAATTAATGACTTGACGGAAAAAAATTAAACGTATTCCTTCTGCAATTTACTTTATTTATGTTTTAACAGTAGATTCTGGGAATTTGAACGATTTTAGAAGCCTAAATTTAAAAAAATATTTCATTTTTGAATAAAATTTTTCAATTTTTAAAAAAATCGCCTTTTTTCAAAATATTTCAAAAACTAACAAAGTTATAAAAAAATTATAGAATAAGAAATTGTAGGTTTTTTCTTACTGAACAATTTGCTTTTTTTAAATTTTAGTTGGACAAAATTTGACTGGGTTATGACCGTTAGAAGCTCAAAACTAAGCTCCAAGACTGCCTTTCCTGAGCCCTTTTAGCTTACAAATCTAAAAAACGAAGGGCTCAAAAAAACTGCAAATCACAGAAGTTAAAATGCTTTAAATTCCCTACAAAATTGTTTTTTGAGTAAATTTATAACTTTAAAATTACAAACGTTATGGTAAAAAAATTTATCGCATTTTTTCGGTAAAATTTTCGGAGCGGGTAAATTACCATCATCTTTGTGTATTTTGGAGCACTTGTGAACAGACTTGAGTAAGTATTTTAATAAAAATAATAAAATTTAAAAAAATAATTATATCATACTCACATATAATTTTTAGGAAATTTTTCTATAAGGGGTAGGGTTTTTTATGAGAGGTAGTAGGTCTTCCATAAGGGTTTTTTGGGTGACAGAAAAGTTGAAATATATCATAGATCATTTGAAAACCAATAAAAAGTTTATAATTCAACATATGCATACCGTGAAAACATCAAGCTTTCAATAATATTTTTTTATGTATTTTAATATAAGGGATGGTTTTTAAGGGTTGCAACTTTGTAATGAGTCGTAAGCTTTCTAATGAATAACAAAATATGAATGCACCAAAAGGATATTTTAAACTGTTAACTTTTTTTATATTTTTTTGACCATGGAAGGGTAGCTTTTAAGGATTTTTAAGGGTTGAAAAGTAATTAAATTTCATAAATTATATTGAAAAACATGAATGGAACTTTATCCAACATATTTGAACATGAATTGAATCTTTAAAATACGCAAATATGCGATTTGCGCATTTTTTTTATACAAGGGTAGTTTTCACCCCCAAATAGAAAAAGCACATCTAGACAATATAACTTTAGAAGTGTCAGATGAGCTTGTATGCAAATTTTCAGGAAAATCCATGCTATCCGAAAAAATTGGGAGCTTATACATTATTTAGTATATATACATACATACGTACTTTTTCATAATATAACACCCTGTTCTACATCAACAGGGTTATAACAGGCGTAGAGTCAACTTTCTTATTCCAATGGTGTATAAACAATGGTCAAACACGTGTGCTGCAAAACTATTGGTCGAGACAGATTAAATGACAAAGATACGTTTATAGATAAAATGGTTTTTATTTCGTTCGTATCAATCGCGGCTTAATTTTATTGCTGTTGTATGATGTTTTGGACTAATTATTTAAGATGTCTAAAAACAGTATTTTGTTTTATTTTTTGTCTTAGCCCTCAGAAATATCGTACGTCCCATAATTTTTTTTGTCTGATTAACCATACACAGTGAAATGACATAAATAGCTTGTTTCCACTTCTAGGAACAACCTTAACCTTCCCTTGGGAAGGCTGTATTTTCTTTAGAATTTTGTAACTTTTTAATAGTATCTGTTTCAACATTCCCAAATGCGTATCTGTCTACTTTTATGACGCGTGCAACTGTTTACTTCGTTGGAATATGTAAAGTGACCATAGGTATAGTTCACCTAAACACATTTATTTTTGTTTTCCAACTAAATTTTCCTTAACCTCACAGCACTTGTTCCTTCGGAAATAAATTATTCCATTTGGTCCTCAACATAGGCATCGATATCCTCTTTTAGTTGGTCATCGCTTGCAAATAACGACCCCTGTAGTGCTTCTAAACAAAAGATATATCGGAGCAGTTGGATACCTTATCAACAACAGTTTGTTATGAAAAGCTGTCAGAACGGTTGAATCGGATGTACAGGGTGTTTTCGAAATTTTCATAGCTGCCGATTTATGTTAAAATGAAGAAATACAAGTAATCTACAGCATGTTTGAGCAAGGGTGGACTTTCGTAAGACACAAAAATATATTAATAATAATAATAATAAATTAATAATACTGAAAATATTTGTTTTCAGTACTTCCTGTATGGGAAACAAAATCTGTCATTATTTCAATTCTGTAAAATCCAGTAAGCCTTGGAAATTTAGAAAAATCTAATTTTTTTCACTAGTACAATGTCTTTTATGTATGAGATGCTACAAAATGTTATTAAGAAAAGTTTCTCATTGTGAAAAATTGAGTATTTGTGCAAAATTTTAATGTTCTGGTACTTTCATATTTTGCTTGATTTTAGTCAAGTAAAAGTAAGTATATGATATTAAATTTTTATGAGAAACTTTTTTTAATGAAGTTTTATCGTATCTCACACAGATTGACTTTATTAGTAAAAAAAAAGATAATCCCATCAAAGGAGAATCGTTTCCTGAAAGTCGTCTCGAAATGAAAAACTTTTCCTCATTTATATTTATGAGGTTCCAAATTCATATTGTGAAAAATGATTAATATAGTAAAATAAAATATTAATATATTCAAAAATACTACTGAGGGTTGCTTTCAGTGTGCAACAAATGAAACTCTCTCAACGGTAAAATAAAAGTATTGAAAACAAAAGTGTAGTGAAAAGAAATGTTGTCGGGGCGAGTGTTCGCTTGAGAGTCCTCTTGTGGAGTCGCTTGAAGGTATATGTATCTTGTCCTTAGCGCCAATCTGCCGTGGCCTTTTTCCGGAAGGCATAGTGTGTGTGTGTTGCACATTTTCGTCTGTTTTTTGTCGCTTGCAACTGTTAGACTGATCCAGCATCAAGCTGGCACTTTTAATGTGATGCTTAAAATCGATCATGCAGATATGTGTACCCACATTACAATATATTAAAAATAATTCACACATTTCAATGTAATACACCTAAATATTTCGATGTTTTTGAAGTATATATTTTGATATTTTCAAAGTATTTTGAAAGCCGTTCATTTTATCTAAATAAGTGAAAAATATTTTTCATTTAAATCTTCAGAGTATCTAAAAAATAATTTGTCGATTCGGGAGTCGAAATTTTGAAAAAATTGACGTTTCGACCAGTCCGTTTCTCGATACCTTGNAATTTTTAAAAAAAAAAAATATTTCGAAAAATTTTCGAATAGTTTTTTTTTGTTTTTTTTTGAAAAACCTTCCGGACATGGAGGAAAACAAAATCCAATTGTTTCCAGCACGATTCGGCTTTTTCGTCCTATGCTACTGTTCATCAACTTTTCGACCCCGATTTATACAGTTTTTTTGATACAAATTTCTAATTAATTTTTGTGCAGTCTGTAATCACATAAAAAACAGTTTTTTACAAAACCACCTTTTTTCTTTGAAAAAAAAATTTTTTTTTTTCATCAATTTAAACGTTATTTAAAGTAAAAATGTGAGAAAACCTGAATTTTTTTTTCCATTTTAATCATGATTATGAAGTGTTCAAGCTCAAAAAACGTGACCCTTTAATTTTTTTCAAAAGTTTGACTTCTTGAAACAAAGGAACGGTTCTCTAGATCGAGATGAAACTTCACAGGATTCTTCTGAGTATATCGAACTGTAAAAGTCAACATTAGTCATTTCGTGAATATTTCTAATTCAGCCGTCAATTTTCCAAAGAACCATAAATTACCCTTTTTCCTGTACGTGGGAGCCAATCAATGGCACCATCTGTCGCCCACAGAGGGCGTAACACAATGTTTTAGTCGTCAGTGCCGCGAGAAACAACTACTCCGAGGGCTATTTGCCCCTATCGGCATTGAATTATACTCGCGACACCTAGTACAACAGCTAGGGTCGTTTGTCAGTCTAACCCACCAGGCACAGACCGGTTTCGGACTTATTAATCCTCATCAGTGTGTCATAGGTGGGACAACTGACAAACGACCCAGCTGTTTCTTCGTCGTATCATCACGAAAAGGAAGTACATTGTACGTGGGAGCCAATCAATGCCGGTAGGGGCAAAAGCCCTCGGAGTAGTTGTTTCTAACAGCACTGACGACTAAAAAATTACCCTTTTTCCTGTTTTTAAAAATTCGTGTGAAAAAAATTTTTTTCCGAAAAGTTGCGGTAGAATGTTATAGGAAATTTATTCCAGTTTTCAAAACTGCCCTTCCATTCTCAGTACGACCATTGGTCGCCGAGATATCGATGATTGAAGACAAAAGGATTCTTTTCCATTAAAAGTCCGATATTTTGATGAAAAATGATCGTGTCGAAATTAAAAAAAAGAAATTGATGCTGAATAAACAAGCTATCTGGTTCATGAATGAATGAATCATGGTGGCTTGGTAGCTGGTAGCTCATAAAAAATGTCGACCGAAAGATCTAAAAACTAGAATCTTAGAGCTTCAAAATGTAATGTAACTCATCATTCTGTCTGTTGGAGATCGATAAGTAAATAAATGAAAATATGACGAGAAGCAGGAAATGCCATTCGCAAACGCCCCACAAAGAAAGCATTGTCGCCTCCTCCGAAACGTATCGCGCTTCCCATAATACGAAGCCGAAGGTGAATTTGATTACGGAAGCCCGAGTGTGATGTAAGCGAACAGTTTAAACGGGCCTACCCCGTTCCGAAGTTGAACGTCAATCCGAAGTTTTCGGCGCGGGCAAATTTTTCGTGAGGCAACTGGGAACCAGAACGGCGTTTTGCATAAATAGAAATAAGGCGGTGGTCCGCCATTCACACGTGCGCCCTTTCCTGAATATTCAATAAGGGATAGGCCATACTGGGAACATTATCCTTTCGCCTTTCGGGCACAAAAGCTAAGTGGCGGTGGGTGTTGCAAAGAACTGTGTTGAAAAGGTCGTGGGCAATGCGGAAACGTAATTTAATTCGCCCGCTTTTTGTTAATACTGAGTATTCCTAAAGTATACGATTACACTAATGCAAAAAATTAAAAGGTCAAAAAGAATTTCCGAAAATTTCCGGTGATTTTTGACAGACTGTATTTAGGTGAAAAATGGTCGTATCGGGAATTAAAAAAAAAAGCATTTTGAAGCTCTAAGATTCTAGTTTTAAGGTCTTTCGGTCGAAATTTTTTAGGAGCTACGGTTATGCAATTCTAAGAAATAGCGCGACAAAGAAATTTTGCAATTTTTCTTTTTTTTTTGAGTCCACGGACTTGGAAAAATTTTTTTCAGCTAAGCCATTGTGCATGGACCAGATAGCTTGATTATTCAGCTTCATTTTCCCTTTTTTTTAATTTCAATACGACCATTTTTTTATTATTTATTTTTTTATGGAAATATCGGACTTTTATTGGAAAAAGATCGTTTTGTCTTCAATCATCGATGTCCCGGCAACAAATGATCGTACAGAGAATTGAAGGGCAGTTTCGAAAACTGGAATAAATTTCCTATAACATGCTGCCGCAACTTTTCGGAAAAACTTTTTAATTTTTTTTTCATCTTACACGAATTTTAAAAACAGGAAGAAAAAGGGGTAATTTATGTTTTTATAGAAGGTTAAACAGTTCATAATCATGATTAAAACGGAAAAATTTTGTTTGAAGTTTTCTCACATTTTTACCGCAAATAACGTTTAAATTCATGAAAAAAAAAAAAAAAATTATTCAGGGAAGAAAAGGGGTAGTTTTGAAAAAAACTGTTTTAAGTGTTTACAGACTGCACAAAAATTAATTATTTGTGTCAAAAAACGGTATGAATCGGGGTCGAAATCTGGTTTGGGTCATCAACTTTAATTTTAATTTAATTAAAAGTTAATAAATAGGACGGAAAAGCCGAATCTTGCTGGGAACAATTGGGTTTTGTTTTCTTCAATGTCCAGAAGGTTTTCCAAAAAAGCAAAAAAAAATTACAAATTTCGATTAATTTTTTTCATCAATTTAAACGTTATTTGCGGTAAAAATGTAAAGAAACCTTAAAAACAATTTTTTTACCATTTTAATCATGATCGTGAAATGTTTAAACTCAAAAAACGTGATTTTTTTAAAGTTTGACCGTTTGAAACAAAGAAACGTTTGGCTAGATCGAGATGAAACTTCACAGGGTTCTTCTGGGTATATCGAACTGTAAAAGTCATGCTTAACATTAGTAATTTCGTGAATATTTCTAATTTAGCCGACAATTTTCTAAAAAAACATAAATTACCCTTTTTCCTGTCTTTTAAAATTCGTGTAAAAGATGAAAATAATTGAAAAGTTGCGGCAGCATGTTATAGGACATTTATTTCAGTTTTCGAAATTGCCCTTCAATTCTCTGTACGATCATTTGTCGCCGGGATATCGATGATTGAAGACAAGAGTATCCTTTTCCATTAAAAGTCCGATATTTCGATGAAAAATGGTCGATTCGAAATTTAAAAAAAGGAAATTGAAGCTGAATAAACAAGCTATCTGATCCATGGACTGTCTTGGGTAAAAAAAAATTTTTCCAAGTCCGTGGAAAAAAATATGCTAAATTTTATTGTCGCGCTATTTCTTACAACTTCATGATAACCGTAGCTCCTAAAAAATTTCGACCGAAAGATTTAAAAACTAGAATCTTAGAGCATCAAAATGCTTCTTTTAAATTCCCGATACGACCATTTTTCACCTAAATACAGTCTGTCAAAAATCACGGAAAAATTTCGGAAATTCTTTTGACCCTTTAATTTTTTGCATTAGTTTGTCAGTCAATTTTTTAGAAACAAGTTTGTTTATGCAAGCATATATGTCAAATCTCATAATTCTTGATTCGTATATGTACATACGTACTTTTTCATATCACACACCCTGTTGACATATTATAACAGGTGTAAAGTCAAATTGCATATTTCAATGGTGTAAACAGTGATCAAGCACGTTGTACTAGAAAATTATTGGTCGAAACAGATTAAATGGCAAAGACACGTTTTCAGATACAACCGGACTTCATGTCGTATAATGGTTCTTATTTCGTGCGTATCAATCGCGGCGTAATTTTGTTGCTGTTGTATGATATTTTAGATTAATTTAAGATGTCTAAAACAGTATTTTGTTTAAACTTATTGAATTTAATACAAAAGTAATTTCTTTTTTGTCTTCATCCTCAGAAATATCGTACGTCCCATAAATTTTTTTGTCTGACTAACCATAGACAGTGAAGTGACATAAATAGCTTGTTTCCACTTCTAGGAACAACCTTAACCTTCCCTTGGGAAGGCTGTATTTTCTTTAGAATTTTGTAACTTTTTAATAGTATCTGTTTCAACATTCCCAAATGCGTATCTGTCTACTTTTATGACGCGTGCAACTGTTTACTTCGTTGGAATATGTAAAGTGACCATAGGTATAGTTCACCTAAACACATTTATTTTTGTTTTCCAACTAAATTTTCCTTAACCTCACAGCACTTGTTCCTTCGGAAATAAATTATTCCATTTGGTCCTCAACATAGGCATCGATATCCTCTTTTAGTTGGTCATCGCTTGCAAATAACGACCCCTGTAGTGCTTCTAAACAAAAGATATATCGGAGCAGTTGGATACCTTATCAACAACAGTTTGTTATGAAAAGCTGTCAGAACGGTTGAATCGGATGTACAGGGTGTTTTCGAAATTTTCATAGCTGCCGATTTATGTTAAAATGAAGAAATACAAGTAATCTACAGCATGTTTGAGCAAGGGTGGACTTTCGTAAGACACAAAAATATATTAATAATAATAATAATAAATTAATAATACTGAAAATATTTGTTTTCAGTACTTCCTGTATGGGAAACAAAATCTGTCATTATTTCAATTCTGTAAAATCCAGTAAGCCTTGGAAATTTAGAAAAATCTAATTTTTTTCACTAGTACAATGTCTTTTATGTATGAGATGCTACAAAATGTTATTAAGAAAAGTTTCTCATTGTGAAAAATTGAGTATTTGTGCAAAATTTTAATGTTCTGGTACTTTCATATTTTGCTTGATTTTAGTCAAGTAAAAGTAAGTATATGATATTAAATTTTTATGAGAAACTTTTTTTAATGAAGTTTTATCGTATCTCACACAGATTGACTTTATTAGTAAAAAAAAAGATAATCCCATCAAAGGAGAATCGTTTCCTGAAAGTCGTCTCGAAATGAAAAACTTTTCCTCATTTATATTTATGAGGTTCCAAATTCATATTGTGAAAAATGATTAATATAGTAAAATAAAATATTAATATATTCAAAAATACTACTGAGGGTTGCTTTCAGTGTGCAACAAATGAAACTCTCTCAACGGTAAAATAAAAGTATTGAAAACAAAAGTGTAGTGAAAAGAAATGTTGTCGGAGCGAGTGTTCTCTTGTGGAGCCGCTCGAAGGTATATGTATCTTGTCCTTAGCGCCAATCTGCCGTGGCCTTTTTCCGGAAGGCATAGTGTGTGTGTGTTGCACATTTTCGTCTGTTTTTTGTCGCTTGCAACTGTTAGACTGATCCAGCATCAAGCTGGCACTTTTAATGTGATGCTTAAAATCGATCATGCAGATATGTGTACCCACATTACAATATATTAAAAATAATTCACACATTTCAATGTAATATACCTAAATATTTCGATGTTTTTGAAGTATATATTTTGATATTTTCAAAGTATTTTGAAAGCCGTTCATTTTATCTAAATAAGTGAAAAATATTTTTCATTTAAATCTTCAGAGTATCTAAAAAATAATTTTTCGATTCGAGAGTCGAAATTTTGAAAAAATTTACGTTTCTACCAGTCCGTTTCTAGATACCTTGTAATAGGTAAAGGCCGATTTTAACATCAAAACAGGGACCCTAAGCCAAAATTTCATCAAAATGTACAAGGTACTTTTAAGTAAATCTCTAAGTATCCCTTTGAAGTCCTACATCTTCGTTAGGAGGAAGATTAGGAAGAAAATTGTAATAGTAATAGTGTTATTTTGGCCTTCTCTATATGTTGCCGAGAGATTAATAGACACCCTGTATAAGTCGACCCTCTGTACCGCCCATTCCGTCTTATATCCCGCGATTCGCGTTAATGGTCTCCAGGCGTTGAGCCGGATATGTCCTCGTTCCTTATTCGGAATTGATTTAGTGCAAATCCTAGATCCGGAATACTTAAATTATGATTGACTCAACGGGGTCCGTTCTACTTCCGGAAAGTTGAAATGCCTTTAATCGGGTGTCAGCTAGACACGGCCGAGTCCTGAAAAATGACGGGCGGGGGTTGGCTCAGTGTTTAAATAAGGGAATAATTGAAAATCGAACGCCTGGGTATTGACAGATTCGCTTATTTTGAGACTAGGTGCGCTGCGACGCTATGTTCAATTAAATTGCATGTTGGGAAGAGAAAGGGTTTCGTGGATTCCGAAACGTGATAGTTCAGGGTGGCTAGTGGCGTAGGTACAGCTGTGGACAATAAAATGTTTCCGACGCTAACTGTGGACTGTAAATTCTCCATCTGTTTTTTGTGGAAAATATATTTTAAAGAATAGTTTTTACCAAAATAGAAGAAATACCGATTCTTATGGCCGATCGCAACTAAGCAAAATGATAAATTAACTAGTTTCTAGTGTGCATGTCTGGTTTTATAGCAAACGATGGTAGTGTAATCTGAGGGGTTATTTCTTTATTTATCTGTATACCGTTTTGACCAGTATCATAACGATACTAGATTTCAAAAGAGTTTACTATTAACTTCTCGATAGGGAGTTTATAATTTTTATCATCTACACTTTACTTAATACGTGGCAATGTTGCACAATTGTATGGATAATTTTGAGACTAATCTGAACTTACAAGTAACCCTACACCTTCCTCTATATTCTTATAGCTTGGAAAATCCGCCTAAAAACCAGCTATTTAATCTATTATTATTTTCCTCACAACATTCTAACAACTTATTTAAATATCTTGGAATTCCTACGTCTTTTCAAATGTATTTAGCGCGTTCCCTTCATCATGGGCGGAACCGACGATACCAGATGCCCAACACATGGCCCCGACGGTCTAAGTCAACTTATTCAAAAACATTGCTAAATTTCATGAGGCCTTCTCCGAAGGACGACTTTACGATTTATTTATTACTCCGGGTGACAAGAGGCACTAGTCTCTCGACGTTTATGGCGACGCTAAACCTACTTGAAAACCGTTAACTTTTCAATAATTAGTGTTGACTATTTTACTGTCTGAGTTGGGCAACCCGTTCCGAGAAATATCACGCGTCTCGGATTTTGTTGCAGTAGTATGCTATCGCACGGCATAGTACAGCTTTGCACCGCATAGGAATGCGCGCTTATGGTTTCAACATTTATACTATTCAAATAAAATGTTTTATTTTTATTTTTCAAAAATCTGAATAATAAATTTTTTTAAATTTCTTTAATGAACACAGTCACACAAAAATGTCCAAACCCATATCGTTTCCGAGGAAATTCGATGCGCTGAACAGGACCTGTATTCAGTATTCATGACTTTCTGACGAATTTCGGAGAAAAGTGAAATTTTTGGGTGAAAGCTGACCCAAATATGAGTCAAAACTGATTTTTTTCTAAGTTTTGTCCAAATATATCATTTCCGTAGTATTTTGAGTAGTGAAAAAGTTAATCAGTAGATCGCCACAATTTTTTTATATGGGGGAGTACATCTAAGCGTTTTATAAATTTTATACAATCTTTTCCGTTTTGTCTTGTTACGAGTCCTTCTCGTGTGGTCTAGCATTTTAAAACATCCTTAGGCTTCCTGAGGATAAATCGTAAGATTTTCCGCGGCACGTTCGACGCTTGGAAAATATAACTCGGCAGATTAGGGCATTTCTCATTGCACCCCCGCCGCGATAACCCTAACACGAGCCCAAAACTATCAGGGCATGCCTTGTAAACCACACAAGGACGACTCCGGAAGACGATAGGTGGAACAAACAGGTACACCGAGAGGAAGGCGGTTATCCGTCTTCATTACATGTATGGATTTGACGTGGCGTGGCTCCGATAATTGAAATTCTACAGGGTGTGCTTATGTGAAGGGGGCGCAAATGGTACCTCGATAATCTCGAGCCCTAAATAGGATAATTGGGGCAAATACGCCTTTCTTTATTGCGTAATGAAAGTACGTATTTCTATTGAGGGTTGGTGTCGGTGTGCAGCAAAATAAATCTCTTTCTCAACGGAAAAATAAAAGTATTTTTATTGAAAACTAAGTGTAGAGGAAAATATGTTGCCGGGGCGAGCGCGTTCGCTGGAGAGTTCTCGTGGTGTGGAGTCGTTCGTAGGTATCTGGTCCTTGTCGCCAATCTGTCCTGGATCTTTTCTGGAACCCTGTTGCGTCCGCATCTGTTTTTTGTCCTTGCAACTATTCGACCGGTCCGGGCGGCGTCAGGATGGCGCTATTGACGTAATAGATGCGAGTTGATAACACAGGACGTAGATAATATCCAGTGATGGTGATCTGTACTCATTACGATTACTACTTTTTTGCTGTCAAGCAATATTCCTCGATACCGGAAATCTAGATATGCAAAGATATCTAACCTAAAATAAAAGTCACAACTAAAATATTTTTAAGATGTGTCCATTTTGTATTTTAATAACTACACTCAGCAAAAAAATTAAAGGTGTAGAAAAATTTCCAATTTTTTTTTGTTTTTTGGAAGTCTGCAACTTCTTGGATAATGGTCGTATCGAGAAAAAAAGAAGGAAAAGTTCAATTTTGAAAAAAATCAAATTTTTCAAAATTGTATAAAATATTTTCGTGTTTTTTATAATTTTACATTGAATATTTGAAATGTCGAGATTTTTTTTTTTAAATTTAGAAAAAAGTTGCAAAATTAAATTTTTTTTAAATTTTGATTTTTTTTTCAATATTTGATGAGTATTTAACGCGAAATTGTGAGAAAAATAACGCGAGTGTTATTAAATGTAGAATTTTCCGCTCTACTAAGTGTTTCCTGTAAAAAACTAAACATGACCTTGAAATTACTTCGAAAACGCCCAAGGTCACAACCAAGGTCATCATAATATGTCACTCTCGGTGTTGAGCAACATTTATTTGAAATATTTCTTTGCTAAACCATACCTTTGGCGGACATTTGGGTGCAAAGATTGAGGAAAAAATAAAATTGACCTTTACATGACTTTGGATGGTCAACCGACCCCACATACGATACGTCGTCTGAACGCAGAATTTACCGCTCTTTCCGAATCCGGGGTCAAAAATAGGAGTTCCTACTTAAAAAACAAACTTGACCTTGAAATGACCTTAAAATGACCGTCAAGGTCATAGGCAATGTCACCATAACATGTCCCCCTTTAAGTCCGGTAACTTTTGTCTGTAACATTTTTCGCTAAACTTTACCTGGGCAGAGATATCCGGGTGCAGGGATTAAAATGGCCTCCCCTGTATAAAAAAATTCTGAAAAATACTAAAAGGTCCTTGAAGAGTGTTGGTTCAGGTTTCTAAAACCCACCTTTCATTCGCTCTACGATCATTAGTTCACGAGATATTGATGATCAAACAAAAAAAAGTGACTTTTCAGTCAATTGCTGATATCTCAATGAGAAATAATCCCACAGAAAATAAAAAAACAAATTGAAGCTGATGAATCAGGCTAAATGACTCTGGCATTTGCACTATTTCTTGATTGCGCCGAAAGTGATGCTCAACAAAATTTTTCATCTCAAGATTTCAAAACTAGAATTTTCAAGCTTCAAGATGCTTCCGCTTTTTTCTCGATACGACCGTTATTCACGAAAAAATCACTAAAAATATTTGGAAACTTTTCTGCTCCTTTAAGTTTATAAAAAATTTAAATTCAAAACGTTTATAAAAATAATATTTCATAAAATTAATTTCGAAAACATTTTCTCAACTTTAAATATCAAATTGCAAGTTGGCAAGTCATCGTCTTGAATCCCATCGAAGATATTCTATTTCAATGTCTACGTTGAAACTCGATATAACTTTAAAAAATTGTCATAACCCGCTTCTCACCTGATGACAATCGTTCATGACATACGCGAGAACATCCCGGAAGCGCGAGAACACGGCGTCCCCAAGACGATATCCACTTAATCAATGTTTGCCGACCCCACACTCCACTTTCCTTCCGTGAATCAGGTCACAGGACAACAAAGGTTCGCGCGACTGCGGTCGAAATGAAGTATTTCCTGCCCTCCGCAACTTTCGGTTAATCCGGGGCCCTCAAGAGCTCTGGTAATTACTTACGGGCGACCCTCGCGCTATATGTCACCATAACGTGTCGAAATCGCCACCGGAAGGTCGGAGTATGGTCCTGGGTACGTAATCGATGTCGAAGAAGTGGAAACTCTCGCTTCCTGGACGGGGCTCCCGAAGGAAATTGTATAAATGGCAGAAAATGTTGAAGATAATAGAAAAGTAGCATGACTATGACTAATGGATGGGCTGAATCCTACAAAAACGACAGATGCAGGAAATTCGGTTATTTTCTGACAACTTTGAGAGACGAGAGACAATTTAATTTAATTAGAAATACACAAATTTTAAATTTAAAAAGGTAATAACTGGCAACGCTGACAGTGCACGGATACAACTTATCAGGTTAATTTGTGGCAGCCAAGAATTAAAGTGCAGTTTGAAAAACTTATTTTAACTCCACTATTTGTTAAACTGTTAATCTGACGCAACTTTTTTGTTTCTCATTTATGATTTCTCTATCTCATGTTGATGTAATGGCAGCCAAACTTCTTACACACTGTATATTAACGTGTTGAAATGCAATAGACATATATCCATGAAGCATGGAAACGAAAAACAAAACGTGGGCGGAGACATTATTCTTTATGCGCAGTATCAGTTGCAATGTTTGCATATATTAAGCATTTAAGCAGTAAATTCAGTGACCTTACCTTAGGGTTCCTTGGGTATTTTTATCAGTGCATAAATGTTAACAAATATGTAAAACTGAAGATTGAAAACGTTAAAAAATTAATTAAAAACTTGTGATATAATAATTTTTGAGATTAAACACGATTCGGCTTCAGTGAGTAATTAACAGTGTCTCAATTATTTCAATTTCCTAAAATACTGCAATATCACTTGCGGTACTAGTGACGCAGATGCTGGGAGAAGTCGCTAAGAAAGTCAGTATTTCTACGCTACTGAAAATTTTTGTAAAACAAAGAACATTTCCGTTTTATTCGAAAAACAAATCATTTTCGAGCTACTACTTTTTTTAAGTCAAAAATAGCCTGACTACACAATTCAATAAAAAGAAATCGTAATTTTTTGGGAACATTTAACACTATATCTCGAAAACAGTTGATATTTCGATTTTTTTTTTAATTTTATCCTCTTCGAAGGTCTGATAGATTAAAACCGGGACATCCTATACAGAAGTTATCGCCTATTGAGATTACTTTAACCCCCGAAAGTCATACTAGTGCGAATTCGCACCACCGTTTTTTTTTTAACAACTGGCATTTCTCGGGTAGCAGCTGTCGATGATTCTTTCCATTTTTTAAATTATATAGTGTGGCTCAATGAGAACCAGCATCTTTTTCTACTTTTTTGTTTGGTTCACAATTCCTTGACGAAGACTACCACGTAAAAATAGCCGCTATAGAAGAATTTTACTATTCCCACATTTTATAAGGATTGTTAGGATTCTCGTCTCTGAGGTTAGATATCTTCTGTAGACCTAAATTTTTCGCATCAAAGAAAACTACATCATTTGATGGAATTTTTTTTTACGAAAACGTTTTACCTTTATAATAGAGTAAATAAAATTTTTAATACATCGAAATCGACATATTCGACATAATCGACTGGGCCATACTTTAACTGACAAAAATAGAAAGAAATTAAAGAAAATAATATAAACTTCCTAACCTAACTAACCTAAGATTATTTAAGTCTTGGTTAATAGCGTCAAAAGGTCGATAAATTTCAGGTCACAAACTTAAATATCCGAAATGTTACAATTTTTAAACCTCCAGGGATTCGCATATTTTAATAAATCTCGGTTATTTTGCTGGGAAAACGGTCCGAAACCCGATTTTACGAGAAATATTCAATTTATGTTTAATAAGATGATAAAATATTCAGTAGATGACACTAAAAAAAATGAGGGTATTACACTTTCGCCGATCATTCCGTTCGACTCCCAGATTTTATATGAATACCAAAGGGGCCGTACGCAGGACACTATAGATGGATATTCCAAAGGCAATAAATTTATATAGGCGGCGATTTACATATTTTTTCGATGGAGTGTCATTTGCAGATATTGTATTAGAAGTATGAGAAATGCTGTGCGTCAAAATGAAACCCTCGCTTCGATCGGACGGGTACTAAAATTCAAATTTGGAAAGAGGGACCACCATCGCCCCTTACGAAAAGAGAAGTCGGACGAGAGGTACTAAATTTCGCTTTTTTCATATATTTATTGTAGAAATTGTAAATTCTCTGTTATTTTCCAAGAAATAGTGTTTTTTAAAAACTATTTAAGACTCACTGATAATTTATTTATAAATTTTTAAATTAGTCCAACAGGAACAAACGGAAAGGAAAATTCATATGAGCGAAATGTTAAATTAAAATAGTTAAACAAACAAGATCTAGAATAAAGTAATAGTCCAGGCGGTATCTGTTTTAAAAAGGGTATATGTACTTGCATATGATCGGAGATTTAACGGCTTCTAAATAACATCAGAAATTATAATTTTTCTATGCAAATAAAAAAAGTGGATTTAATTGTTATTGCAAAAAAATATTAAAAAATAGCAAAAAAATCATTTTTATTTTAGATTTCTCGTCGACAACTTAGCAACTATTCATTTTAGACAAAAATGGAAGAGGAAAAAAAGTTTTGTAATTAAATTTTGAACAAGATAGAGTTAGTTACAATTCGAAAAAATAATTATTGTTATTGCAAAAATCATTTAGAAATTATAAAAAAAGCAAGTTTATTTGTCAATTTTTTTCAGACACTTGAATAATATCTAGGATCTTCATACTTTTCCCAATTAAACTTCTTACTGCATAGAATTATTATACCAAATTTCATCCAATTCGGTTCGATAGTTTTTACATAATAATTGTTTAATTTTTTTATTTTTTTTTAAATTAAAGAATTTTCAAAATCAAATTTCTAAAAATCTGAAGCCTTTGAATACTTGAAAATTTCACCACAAAAAGAAGAGCTCTCAAGCTTTAAAATGATTTTTGAAAAATTCAAATCGGACAATTAGGTGAACCGTTGTGATTGTTTAAACATTTTCGCAATTTTCACGCTTATAAACAATTGCAATAATTTAATATTTTTTTCAATTTTTTTTTTATTTTAAAATATGGAGTTATAGCCCGTTAAAGTTAACCCTTATTTACAGCAAAACTATAAGGGTATAAGTATGAAATTAATGGGACTTTTTTTACATCACTTCAATTCTGAACCCCATTTTCAAAATACAGAGGGGAGGCTGTATGAAAGATTCGAGTCGTTATTTATTTCAATTTACTGAATAAATTGGAAATGATCATCATAATGATCAATGATATTCAATTTGAGCTAAATCTAACATATCTAAAAAAGTTGAAATAAATCGTACAGCAAGCACCAAATCAAAATATGTGGTTTCAGCTTAAAGTGCTCTTTATCTTGTACAATTCGTTTCTTTAACTGTTGTTTAGTTGGTATTGGTACCATATTAAAGAAATTTTACATAAAATCCCATCAATTAAAGTCTAACGTAGGCTAAATTGATGTCACGTATCCAAAAAAAAGTTACAATATCTCGTAAACTGAGCCCCAAATCAAAATCTTACAAAAGTTAAAAAAAAATAGAACAAAATGCCGCTTTATCTAAAAAAAAATATTCGGAAAGCCCAGGCGTTCTCAAAAAAAAAAAAAAAAAGGGGATCCCCCCTCCCGTTTGTTCGCGTTTTGATATTTTACATCAAAATCACACAAAAGGTGTGCCGCCTTAAGATCAAAATATGTACTACATTTCTAATAAATATTTCTACAATAACCGGAGTTATCAATAAATTTTTTTTTTAAATTTTAATCTTGACACCCTGTATTTTGAAAATGGGGCTCCGAAATTAAAAGCGGCATAAGAAAAGTCCCATTCTTTTAGTTCAAATAATATATGATTAACTGCTTGACCTGCTAATTTATAACACCCTGTATATAAATATTTTACTACAGCTTTTTTATATTTACACGATTCAAATTGAAATTTAAATACGTATTAGTGTTTGTTGGCTTCCGATATACACTTGTTTCATTTCCGTTAATTTTTTAAGCGTATTTTTTCTATGAAACAGTAAGTAACATTGTTAAAATTTGTGCAGAAGTGTTATATAAACCCTCATTTTCAATAACCTTTTTAAGTATAGTTTGATACAGTAAGACAAAGTTATCTTTAAAAAATGACTTTGTGGACATTCTATAGATACCAACTACTCCTAAGTTGACCAATCTGGTATTCTGTATTGTACCATTATTTCAACAGAGTTTAAAAATTGTAAATTTGAAATTATCTCGATGTTCTTGCATTTTAAGCAGCAATGTCCATCTTAAGGAGGTTTATCGGGTATGGAGGTACGTCTAAAAGTCTAACGAGAGTTTCTGTAGATTCGCTAGTGACTAAAGTAGTAAACCTTTCGATTTGGCAACGCTACACTTGGCTGGCGCGCTCTGCTCGACGTTCGCTCGCTCCCGTTCGATCATTCTGTTTGTTTGGACACCTGCGTATTTCAAATAATACGCTATCGCGCATATGGAGGATAAGTTAGTGTTCGTCAATTGTTACGTATTCTAAGTGGAAAGACCAAAAAATCTGCATTATCATAAGACGGTACTAAATCGTGAAAAATTATTTTATTAATATCTCGTCTCTTAGGTATCCAAACTAGTCATATATTTTTTTTTTGAGGATTTTCTTCATATATTAGTAAGCGTATATTAATTTTTTTATGAATATTTGTTCGTCAATTCCAAATCAGATAAACCTCCTTAAGTAAATTTAATGGGGTCGTTATACAGGGTGATTCACAAAAATGAAATCTCGTATTCTGTGGTAAATTTTAAGGGGAGTCTCATATAAAGTTTTTATCTAGGACGCTTCGTTAAATAGATACAGGGTGTTAGACTTGAAATAAATTGAAATAGGGCACATGTATTTATGTAAAAATTGTCCAAAATCTGACGTCTTTTCCTAAAATTTAGATGATCCAGTGGCTGTGGAGATACAGGGTATCGGTGGCATATTTTTCTAAATAAAATAGTACGCCACTGTATCTTTTTAATGTAGCTAGATAAAAACTTTATAAGAAAGGCTCCCGTTAAAATTCACCAAAGAATACAATGTTTCATTTTTGGTCACCATTTGTGAATCACTCTGTATAGTTATTTTTAAGAATGTAAACACCCTGTGTGTTTACAACTTAGAGAAAATATTTGAAGAGCAAATAAATAGATTTGCAAATAGATTTTTTTAATTCCTGCCGACACCGCACTAATACGAAGAAAAATTTTTGGAACCGCTGACTATATCGATAGCTCGGCTGGCACAGTATACAAGTGTTCACAAAAATCACTGTGTATAAGGATATGCAGTTAACTCACATTCTTCATATCATCAACGGATTCATATGATTCCGCCTTATCGTTTTGTGAAATATTTGTTTGTTCGCGAATGTTTTGACAGTTGTGGCAGTTATTTAGTTTCGCGTGGGTCGATTTGTATGTACGCACCACCCTGGCGTGCACCCGGGACAAATTTTGCATTAATTCCACGGCCTACGGCGACCTCTACTGTTTATTATCAATTACGGCTATCGCATAAATCCCGAAGAACGCCTACGAATTTAAAACGTAATAATAAGCGAGGTGTGCTCTTGGCACAGGATTTGTAATATTTATAGTCAATTATTTTACATATATATAAAAGGGCCGTTGCCTTGTCACATAAATAACTAGAGCCCCGTCTCCTCGAACTTTACACAATTAATTTTGGATGTCGTTTTATTTAATTGCCGCAAGGAATCAAGGGGAGCTTCTTCGATGCCGCGCATTTCTGTATTTTTACTGTCTGACGCTCTAAGAATCGCGACTAATTTAATTTTTTTGTCTTGAAAAACGGTCTGGGGAATCGGGATATCAAATTGAATAATGTACCTGTCTTATATTGCTGTCGACTTGTTTACTAGCATGTCATAAATTAAGACAAGTCGTTAGCCGAAGAGTTTTTGGGCAAAAATTATAGGATTTTCCTTATGCCGTTTTTTTGTCTATACGCCTCTATTTTAAGATACTGAATGCCAAAGTTAAAATAAAATAAATAATGTTTTTATTAGTAAGTTCATTGGCTTTGATATTTATTAATTTTTTTAATCTTTACGCGTTTTTGACGTCTCCTAGATTTTAAAACTGGCCAGATTTTTGATAAAATAAAGTGATTCTACCAAAAATTGTTTCTAAAAAAATCACAGCAGGCCATGGATTGGCAACTTCCGTCGTAATTGGTTCACTAAGTACATTCAGAAATCTGCTATATACAAAGTGTTATTTAAGTTTCCAAACTTCAAGAGGTGATTCTCTGAGTGATTCTAAGACGAAAAGTTTATATAAATATAGGTCTGGTAATGCTTCGTTTTCAAAATTCAGGGTTAAACTTTTTTAAAAAATCGTTTTTTCGTAAAAATCTTAAGGAGGTTTATCTGATTTGGAATTGACGAACAAATATTCATAAAAAAATTAATATAAGCTTATTGATATGAAGAAAATACTCAAACAAAATTATGACTAGTTTGGATACTTAAGAGACGAGATATTAATAAAATAATTCTTCACGATTTAGTATGAAGTCTTATGAGAATGCAGATATTTTTGGCGTTTCCACTTAGAATGCGCAACAATTGACAAACAGTTTCCACAGCAACTTGTACAAATAGGAAACCGATATATAAGGAACCGTATGATAGCTCGTAGAAATCGATTAGGTACTTGTAAGACACATAATTTATAATAATTCTCCTTCAAACTGCTGTCGTTGACTAACTTATCCTCCATATGCGTGATAGCCGCAACACCGCGGTCCCGACGTAGCGTATTATTTGAGATTTGCAGGTGTCCAAGCAAACTGAATGATTGAACGCGAGCGAGCCAGCCAAGTGCAACGTTGACAAATCTAAAGGCTTACTACTTTAGTCAATAGCAAATCTACAGAAACTCTCGTTAGACTTTAGATGTAGGTACCTCCGTACCCGATAAACTTCCTTAATAATCCTGTAGTCGACTTTATTGAAATTTGGCAGTGTTATTTATGGTGGACACCAGTATTTTTGACAAAAAATGTGCGCCACTGACATATTTTTTTTCGCATTAAGTAACTAAAAATACAACTTTTCTGTCTCTTCAATTTTTTTCGTACCTTGCTTTCTTTTTGAAGAAAAAAAAAATTAAAATCACTTTATTGCATGTCCATTAGGCTGACCCAAAAAAAACGAATATTTTTTTTTTCGTGTCTTGTGAAAATATGTTAGTATATGTTTTAAGAGCCCCCTCAAAAAAAACAGGTCAAAAAATTTTTTTTAAAGGTCGCTTAAGATTTTTAAAAATTTCCAAAATCGTCAAAAATTGAATTTAAAAAAAAAATTTCTCGTTATTTTATCATTTTTTAGGTTGAAAAAAATCTCGATTCTGAAAAATTCAAATCGATATTTTAATTTCTAAAGCTCTCATAATTATTTTAACTTTCATAGTGTACCTATGTTTTCGAGCGACCTCTAAAAATAAATATCAATGAACTAATAATTTTTTTTATTGAATTTAATGAACAAAAGAATAGAAATAAATTACGAGACACTTAAATTTCAAGTGTCTCGTGATTTATTTCTATTCTTTTGTTCATCAATTTCAATAAAAAAAAATATTAGTTCGATGATATTTATTTTTAGAGGTCGCTCGAAAACATTTTAGGTACACTACTTTTAAAGTTAAAATAATTATGAGTGACCTTTAGAAATTAAAATATCGATTTGAAATTTTCAGAATCAAGATTTTTTTCAACAGAAAATGATAAAATAACGAGAAAAAAAATCAATTTTTGACGATTTTGGAAATTTTTAAAAATCTTGAGTGACCTCTAAAAATTTTTTTTATGAGCTAATTTTTTGAGGAGGTTCATAAAACATGATAAACTAACACATTTTCACAAGAGACACGAAAAAAAATATTCGTTTTTTTTTGGGCCACCCTAATGTCGGACAACAAAAAAAAAAACATTTTATAATAATTAATAAAACAAAAATTTTTTTAGCTAGTATTAATATTTATAACAATTTCTAAGACTAGAATACACTATTGATATAGAAAAAAATTACAGGTATAGTCTTTCCGAAGTCAGTTGAACATGTATAAAAAAGCCTAGCAATAACATTTAATTAGTTTCATAGGCGTCGCTAAAAAAGTTTTCTGCTAAAGGTAAAAAATTATAATAATTGTATATAAGTGTAGAAAATTTCTATTATATATTCATTTGACCAACAATATACTATTTATGTTCTCAAACAATTTCATTATATTGATGGTAAATTTCGTTTTGTTCCGTTTCAAAAGGTCTCCAAAATACCATGTTGTAATAATATTAGTAAATAAAACATCCCTCTTATTTCTCCCTTTCGTAATTGTAATACGAATGATTAATGGAAGGTGTCTATAATAAATTGAAATTACCTGGATCACACCAAATTCCGCATTGCTGCACTGCACTGCTAGGCCATTTGTTGACTACTGAATTTATGGCCAGGTCGCCCAGTGCGGCTGTGTTTGTGCCGCGTTTGCCCGCGCGTTCATTCTTCAACTGGGCGACCAGATCTGTATATGGGCATGTATATGGCTAAATAAATATGGGAACAAGTTTTCCAAATATTTCAATGCCGAGTTACAACCTCTTGGTTCTTCAATTGAAATCGGAAAGACTGATTTTTTTTCTCCAAGAAGGAAGCAAGATACGAAAAAAATTTATTCATTATGTATATTAGCTCTCTCATTTTTGTACATTTGAATACAATCAGAATATTTTATAGAGATTGGCTTTGTTTCAATAAAATGAAAAATAAGTTTCCCTCTTTTCATCTCTACAGCTTCTAGAAAGTGTCAATAGACGTAGAGACCATATCATTTCAATTTTTTTTCCATTTAATGGTTATTGCTGGTATAGTTTAGTGCTAGTACAGGCAAGTAACTTATACAGCAGTTCTGGTACATTGTTGTAAACAGAAGTGAGTCGGAGGCTTCTTCAAATTTTGAAAATCGAACGAAATGTATGGAAATATGATCACATTCACATGTTTTCCTCGCAGAACATAAAAAGCGGTGATTCCATCCGGATTATATTGAATATCCTTTTAAAATTATGAACCGAATGGAAGAAAATATCCGGGCCTACGGGCCATATTGATTCCCGAGATTGTATGGGATCCTCGCGAAGGGTAAATTTGCAACAAGTGAAAAGGAGGGAAATCCAATCGAGGACTCCCAATCAAGGCTAAATGCCCCCGGAGTAGTTTTCTTCCAACTCTTTTATCGAAATCGTGGCTTGAATACCTCTCGCGTCGCCATGGGCGCCGGAATGTGATTTTTTAACAATGTAACGGTATTTTATTCGTATTCGATACATATGCAGGTCTTTTTTTTGTCATTTATCGACATCTTGTAACTTATAGAACGACAAAATACTGTGTGAACCGGAAAGAAATATACAGAGCGATCGAAAACTGTCGTATCGTAGAATAATCATTTTAAAGTGAAGTTCGCAAGAACATTACAAAATTGAACCGCGAATGATACGCACGAAATTAAAACTGTTGTACGTTGTGATGCACGGTTTTGTATGAAAGCGCGTCTATGACGAAGATTATGCTGTTTGATCCGCTTCCTCGACCAATAGTTTCGTCGACACGTGCTTGATCATTGTTTACTCTGTATACGTTTGCAAGAAGTTGCCTATGGATTAGCAAATAGATATTACTTTAGTATATTGCTTGTATACGTGTCATTATGTTTTCGTTTGCGGTTATTAAGTTACATAAAATTTTGTTTACCTCATCGATTTTAATTAAGCGCTTTCTAGTTTTTTTATGCTGCGTCTTATATGTAGCAAGCATTTTTTTAAAAACATATTGTACACATTATGTTATTTTTATATCCTGTTCCTTTTCACATTTAGCATTTACATCCACCACCGGCGACATTTTTCAAATAAAGCTACCTACACGTCACGCTTCGTCGCCAACTTCACACCAATCAGTTTTCCCGCCTTTGGTTTGTTAAATTAAGGTAAATTGTACAGTTTAATGAATGCCCTATTCATACGGTGGATGTCTATAGAAAAGTTTGCCAACAGATTACAGCGCCCTTTTTTAACTGACCGGGAAAGTTGATAAAACCAGAGCCGAGGGGAAAAGTTGGACCTTTTCAGGCAAAAATGTGAGCTCTCGTTTCTGTGATCTTTTCAAAATGTTTGCATTTCAAAACACGTTTGGTAATTACTTGATTTCGTGTACGGTTCTACGGCAATGTAGTCAAACATTTTATTTGTACAACCGCATGTAAGGTTAGGAATAGTATATTTCAACAGTTTAAGCAAAGAATTGCCCCTTTTTGAGGCCCTTTTTCTTAAATCTGATGACGTCGGTCTTGCTGCCCACTGGTCGCGATTGGCCTAAATTGCCCTTAAAATTATGGGCGATGTAACAATTAGACAGACCTTCTAGTCCTTTATATCTAATGGTATTGAGTCTATGCGCATGTGGTGACGTCACTTGAGAGAAAGATTGACGATGTCATGACAAGAAAATGCAATTTTTGTTGTTTTCCTAATAATCTAGAGCTGTTGCAGCCTAAACATCTTCATAATATTCATTTTATTATGCAAAACTGGTAAAATTTCTTCAAACTTGACGCAGTAATTAAAGTTACGTTCACCTTTAGACTCTTCATACTTTAATTGATTTTTTAACGATTAATATCATGTAAATTTGGAAATTACAAGTTTCAACTTAAATTATCTGATTATAAACATAAAACATAAAGCACACCACAGAAATGAGACAACCCCCAAATCCAAAGGCTGTGCGGAAGGGGGCTACACTTGAAAAAACGCGGACAGACTCCCATTATTCATCGACATTGCCAGTACCGACGCCAGGGATCGAACCCGGACCAGAATAGGAAGTCTGGCCGGGAAATGCTTGCCACGGCACTCTCGACCGACTACGCTACCGTGGCGGTAAATATATATACATGTATAATAAATGGTTACCGTGGTGTGAATATAGTACAAATTTGAAGTTTGAGCTGGTCTCAGGTGACGTCATGCGCAGACAGAACGAAATTGTTCTGTCTGACGAACACACCATCCTATTTTCACACCAAGGCGTTAATATGAATTGAATATTTCCTTAAAGTACCCTTCACCACTGTCAGTGAGACGTACGCCGCCGCGACACCTAGCGACAACTTTGCAAATGAGCAGCAGTAAAAGTGTCAATTCCACTAAATCAATTGACTTTGAATGCCGTGGATTTTAGTTCTATATGAAGGCTGAGTAATTTAGTATAGTTTACCTTTAGTTCCCTCTGGGTCCGCCGCTGGCGCGACCTTCGCTGTCTGTCTCGGCCGGGCAATATTTCCGAAGTGGCGTGCCACTTTTCACCCCCTGGCTAATGAACCGAGAGTTGGTGGAAAAATTAATTACGGCGGCCGCATGAGTTGCCTCTCCGAGTACCCGGAATCCTTTATCATTTTTTACCGGAAGGACGGGGAGGAGCGAAGGGGCTCCGGAAGGGGAGGGAGTGGGAGACCGTCGTTATAAGGCCGCTTTGTTTGCTAAAAGACTGAAATTTAAAGTTTCACTGTACGAATAGTGTATGTCGAATAAATACGTTATTAAATACAGGGTGATTCAAAACAGAGGACTCTTACAAATACGACTTTGTAAAAAGGAAATCAAAATGGGCAATTCGAAAATGATTTAAAAATACACTTCTGCGCACTGGAAACTGGTCCACTGCAAAACCTGATCTTACGCAAGGCAAAGCGTGCAGTCGGCAACCGGCACGGCAGCAAAGTATAATAAAAAATGAACAGACAAAACATTGTAAGAATTTCTTTCCCAAGGAATGAAATAAATAAAATTTTGTAACACCTGTTTTATATCAGCAGCAAATTCTGCTTTTGCCGCTATTGTTATTATTAATTAATAAAGTAATATGACCTACTTGATGTTACAACAACTGTTCAAACTTTTGTCCACCGACGTGTAAAACATTTGAGCTCGTCTTACCCAGTTTCTCGAACGAAAACAAATGTTGTCTTGCTTCACCATAACACAAATGTCATCTCGCTTCATCGTAAATTAAAACGATATCCATCAACTCCGAGTTGCTATACATGTAAGCCATTTTTGACACTTGAAAAACTAATGTAAACACTATCGCAACACAGATAATGCTAAATTTCTGATTCGCCGGAGGTCACGTGGCGAATGGCGCTAGAGATACAGTAGCCCAGCTATGTAAAGGTTGAAAATACTACAATTTTAATAATTTTTCTCGGAAACTACAAAAATTATACATTTTTTTTACGATATTGACTCCATTTTTCATGACGCCCAAACTTTTTTGGATAAATGAATAACAGGTCAACAAGGGTCAAGAAGCAGACACACTAATATGCATTCCCGAAGGATTTTGGTGCGCTGAATCCAAATCTGGCCGCAGAATTGCTCTATCACGTTACGTTTTTGAGATATCCTAACCTAAAAGTGCAAAACAACTGTTTTTCGGCATATTTGAGGTTATGTAGAAATGCCTTCTATTCTTTTAAAAAAAAATACATATAATTTAAAAATAAAAGGCTCCCTCTTTCGAATGCCGTTGCAATCGATTGCTTGATGTCTAAGAGATCCTTAGTAGATTTTCGCATATTAAGAAACTGAGAAACGCAATTTCAGTTGACAGACTGAGACCGTCAATGCTGCTTATTAGATAATAAAACAATGAGAGGCGTCCATAAGAGACAGAAAAGTACTTTGACGTTTTATGACGCGTAATGACATGTCATGACGTCATATGTCATACACAGCTACGCATCAGGAATTTGATAATATATTTCAATTATTTGCTTACGAATCGATTCAACATGGTCAGAGATTAACTTACAGTAAAACCTGATTTACTCAAAAGGAACTATTACCTTGTGTGACATGAGATTACGTCATATGACATTGGATGATCAAAACTTACCTGCAATGACTTCACGATGTGTGACAGGATGAGACCGTTAATGCTGCTTTTTAGATTATAAAATAATGTGAGGTGTCCAGTAACAGAAAGAAAAGTACTTTGAACTTTGATGTTTTATGACGCGTAATGACATGACGTCATATGACATATATACCTATCGGGAGTATGATAATGAACTTAAAAAATGGCACAGATTTGACCCATATGAACGCATCTCCAGTGCAGAATAGTTCCAACTTCAGCCAGCTGTATCTTAAAATCCTTAGGTCACAGGAGTTTCTGCCCATTGAGACATTTGATCAGAAGGACAAAATACATAACATATCAAAATTCCAACCAATTTAACGGTCCATTTTCCATAAAGAAATTGCGTGGTCCTTTCAGATTCGGAATCAGTTGTCGTTACGTGGGCGAATGGCTCTACAGTAGCCCACCGATGTAAAGGTTGAAAATACTACAATTTTAATAATTTTCTCGGGAACTACAAGGATTGTACAAACATTTTTTTTACAAAATTGACTCCATTTTTCATGACGAATCTATTCCCAAACTTTTTTGGATAAATAAGTAATAAATTCAAGAGTTCTAAGCTTTTATATGATTTATTCGTAGTAGAGTTAATGTGATTTCCAAAATCCAAATTTTATCTCATAGCATCTATTCAAAAATTTATTAAAAATAAATGGTAATTTATTTTTTAAAGACCAATGAATTGTAAACGTTATCTGTGTCTGTTTGTAATAATAAGTAGTAGGTATGTCTGCCGGTGTGATTCTCTGTGTATGCCCTGCTATTTTATTGAGATACGTACGGCATTCCGTTCTTCAGGGGCTTTTGGAAGTCGTCCGAGCAGCGCGATCTCACGGCAGAAGTGTCGTCTGCGAGGAACCACTATGAATATTTGATAACTCCGAGGGATCCAACCGAGAGGCACAAAGTGGATCACTAACCGGGCTGTTAGTGTTTCCGGCACCGTAAAAATGGCGCATTTTCATTAATTTTGCATGCGGACGCGTGAAAATTTAAGTAGGTAGGGGAAATATTTCTAAGTCGGATAGAATTCTCATAGGAGTGCCGTTCTCGAGTTAAATGTGTGATTATAAGGGAACAGGTAGAAAGACCAGCGTGTTGAAGGTCTTTTAAATGCCTTTTCGTGCCTGCCGGAACCGGGTAGAGCAGCCGCGGCGTTTTGTCTACATTCACCGTGTATCAAAATCACATCCGTCAATTCGTGATTACTGAAAGTATACGCCATTGTAATAAAACGCATATGAACAATAACAATACGAAAACACAAGAGACTTTTAGGTACCAAAGAACGACGAGTCGAAGTGGATGTTGCTTCAGACATTAAGCTCACTCGATTTGACTCGTGACATTTACTATTCACCATAAGTGCCGTGCATTAGCCACCTACTCCTTTGTTATCCTCGACATGTCTTTTTGACTTTAACGTCGTATTTTATTAAACAGATCCCGAACGCGCACGCTTGTGCCATTAAAACAACTAACTGAATAGAATGTTAACATATACGCTGCATGTAAAGTATGCACTTTAGAAATTTCTCATGTGCTCTGGGAGAACGTCGCCATTCGCTTTTGTTTTGCTTCCATCAGTAGGTTTCTGCTAGGCCATCGAGCCTTTGTCTAAGAGCTATGCGGAGGTATTATTCAACAGGCCTATGGCGTTGGGGTAAGTGAGCTCCGTCGATGTTTTTTCAGGACCACAGAAGTTCAGGTCTACACGTTGAACGAAATGATACAAAGCTGCCCGTACGCAATCTTAAACGGTAAAGTCTACAAGGTGTTCCGGTTAAAGCTCCCCAGCTCGATGTCTCTGAAACCAAAATTTGTGAAGGAATGACTTTACTTCTGAGTATAAATGATGTTACTCTTTACTCAAATTTTTTTGGATAAGTTGTGAATCACCCTGTATATTTAAAAACATTGAGAATTTGCACTAACATTAAGTTTTTTTGTTTTGAGGACCTTTTGTTGATAATGCTATGTGATGATTCGTGCAGAAATGACACTTTACTGATCGATAAAATCAGATTTTTCAAAATTTTCAAGACATACTGGATTTTATGGAGTTCAAATCAAGGCACAATATGTTTAATAAACAGTTTTGAGTGAATTCCCACCAGGCTATTTAATTTTAACCATTTGGTGGTGTGAGCTACATATTATCTACGAATACCACTCTGAAGAGTAAAGTTATTTGTACTTGAATTATATAATTAAATTCATTTATGTACGTCGCACCACATTATTTAGAATACTTATGTATCCCATTTGGTTTTCGAAATGTCCGGCCGAGATGTTTTGAACGAAACGCCCTGTATAGCGAATGTTACGAGATATCAAGTTTAAACCCGTACAAAAAATGTTGTTAATTAGTTTCATGAAATTCAATCTGAAGACCGTTTCGGGCGAAATTTTACGTTATGCCTTGATTAAATTATTATAATTGTGGGCATAGAATTCAGAATATCATATCTGGAACGGACGGAATGGGGCGAGCTGGCTTTTCGCAATTAGTTCATCCATTGCTGGGTCGTAACAAAAGAAAAACGACTCTTTCAAATCCAGTCGTGTTCGTTAGAGATATGCACGGCAGGTGGACGTATTGCATGACAATAACCTGAATTAATGTGCAGTTTTGGTTCCCTTAACGAACTCTAGGGTCCCATTAAACTGCACAGCGCCATATTAAAGGCTGGTTTTGTTCTCCGTAATGGAGTATTTGGAGTACCTTCATGTCCAACAGCAAATGGGTATTATTTTTTTGTGCGCGTTGCAACAATCCTTCGATGTGATGTAGTCCATTTAAGTCATATCTGTCGTAGTCCAGGCGATAGAGCAGTAAAAGTAGGCTTTGGCGTTTGTGTTTGAAGTCATCTGTTTTGTTGTACAGAAAAATCCCAAATATTATGTAGAATAAGAATCCGAATTTGCCGAATTCCAAAAAACCATTCAGGGGAACAACAAACATACAAAAAGAACAAAAAATGACCTCTTTTTCGATATGTTTGTCCCTGTAACATTGAAAGTAAGCCCTAAATAAAAAAAAATCATTCATTATTTTTTGTTTATTTGATGAAGTTACAACAACCGCGAAACAAAAAAGTTGAATTTTGCATTGACAATGGGCGACAAATAGTACGAAATCATATGTATATTTGGAGCAATTTTTAAAATAAGTAAATATTTATAAATATTGATTGTGAAAAATTAGTAAAACATATTAGTCCAACCTAATTACACTTGGAGAAAAAAAAATTGTTACCTAGACTTTTATAAGTGGAAATTGTAAAAGGGCTTATAATAAACCTAAAAAAAATAAATACTTGAGCAGGGGCGGCGGAGGGTTGATTTGGGGGGTGGAAAAGTTATGAAAAATTGTATAATTGGGATTTCTGGCGAAAGTTGACGTCAAACAAAAAAGTATCCAATACAAAAGTTGTAGATCATGAAAAAATCTACAACTTTTGTAGAGGTCACTTTTTATAACATCAAAATTTCCGAGAAAAATGCGAAAAACAGTTTTTTTTTTTCTGATTTTTCATTTTTTATTTCTCATTTCCGCAAAAATAATTTAATTTTGACGAAACTTGGTGAAAGTATACCTTTCTCTGTCTTAAATAACCTCAAATTTTTTTAGATAAAAAAATCAAGAAGTTTCTGAGATATTCATTTTTTTCGGCCTGAAACACTTTTTTTTCAAAGAAAAATTCTACTTAAAAAAATCATCGTACAGAGTTCTGCCGGTAATCA